>NC_058131.1:184515357-184537104 GCF_016433145.1 Gracilinanus agilis | reverse complement strand
AGGATGTAATGACCTTCCCTGTCTTTTTTAATCATATCTATTTTTACTTTGGCTTTGTCAGAAATCATAATAGCCACTCCTGCCTTCTTTTTCTCATTTGATGCCCAAAATATTTTGCTCAAGCCCTTAACCTTAAACTTGTGTACATCAACCCGGCCTCATATGCGTTTCTTGTAGACAACATATGGTAGGGTTTTGGTTTCTAATCCACTCTGCTATTTGCTCCCATTTTATGAGAGAGTTTATCCCATTCACATTCAGAGTTATAATTATCAGTTGTGCATTTGTTGACATGTTCATATCCTCCCCTATTCCTACACCTTCTTCTTAAACTATTTCCTTTTAAACCAGTGATTAGCTTTAACCTGGTATCCCTCCCTTGATTAACTTCCCTTTCTACACCCTCCCTTATTATTCCCCTCTTTTTATTTTTAAAGGCCTAATAAAATCCCTCCTCTTTCTGCTCCCCTCCCTTTTTTGATCTCCTCACTCCTCTGCTCTCCTTGGTTTATCCCTTCTGACTTTCTCAGTAGGGTTAGATAGAGTTTTATAACCCAATGGATAATATAGCTACTCTTCCCTCTCTGGGTTGATTACACTGAGAGTAAGGTTTAAATATTACCTCTTAATGCTCTCTTCCTCTCCTTCTTATAATAGTATTTGTCCCCTCCCCTTCTCATGCCCTCTTCGTGTGTAATAGATTATCCTATTTTTCTCATTGTCTCAAGTTTCTCTTGGTGTCCCCTGCTATTCACCCCCTCTTTTCCACCCCCCATATCATCTTAGACCATTTAGTATTCCACCCTCTCCCTATGAATTATTCTTCTGATTACTATAATAGTGAATACTATAATAGTGAATAGAGTTCACTACAGAGAATTATACATAACATTTCTCCACATAGGAATACAGATAATTAGATCTTACTGAGGCCCTTAAAAAAGCAAATTTAAAAATTATGAGTTTTCTTTCTTTCCCCTCTGTTTCTTATTTACTTTTTCATGTTTCTCTTGATTTTTGTAGTTGGATATCAAACTTTCCATTTAGTCCTGGTGTTTTCTGTGCAAATACTTGGAAATTTTCAATTTTGTTGAATGCTCATACTTTCCCCTGGAAGTATATTGTCATTTTCAATGGGTAGTTGATCCATGGCTGAAGGCCCAGCTCTCTTGCCTTTCTGAATATCATATTCCAAGCCTTGAGGTCTTGCAGTGTGGAGGCTGCCAGATCCTGTGTGATCCTGATTGGTGCTCCTTGATATTTGAATTGTCTCTTTCTGGCTTCTTGTAAGATTTTTTTTCTTTTATTTGAAAGCTCTTGAATTGGGCTATTATATTCCTTGGCGTTGCCCTTTCTGGGTCTAGAGTAGAGGGTGATCTATGGATCCTTTCAATGTCTATATTGCCCTCTTATTGTAGAACTTCAGGACAATTTTGCTAAATAATTTCTTTTAGTATGGAGTCCAAGTTTTATTAATTTCGGGTTTTTCTGGAAGACCAATGATTCTCATATTGTCTCTTCTAGACCGGTTTTCTTGGTCTGTCACTTTCTCATTGAGATATTTCATGTTTCCTTCTATTTTATGAGTCTTTTGACTTTGTTTTATTTGTTCTTGTTGTCTTGATTGATCATTAGCTTCTAATTGCTCAATTCTAGCCTTTAGGGCCTGGTTTTAGGCTATAATCTTTTGGTTTTCGGCTATGATCTTTTGGTTTTCCTTTTCAATCTGGTCATTTCTGGTGTTCAATTTGCTTATCAGTTCATTGGATTTCTTAGCCTCACTTTCCAATTGCAAAATTCTGCCTTTTAAACTATTATTTTCTTGCCTGGTTTCCTTTTGAGTTATTTCCCATTTCTCTAGTCAAATCTTTTCCAACTTTTTCGTCATCTCATATTTGAACTCTTCAAGAGCTTATGACCAGTTTTCATTATTTTGGGAGGGTCCGGATGCTTGTTTGTTCTCCTCTTCTGTGTGCTAGGTTGTCTGGATTTTCTCTGTGTAAAAGTTGTCTAGTGTTAAAGATTTCTTCTTCTTGTTGTTAATCTTTCTCTTTTGGCCTTCCTGATTCTGGGTTGCCATTGTTAGACTCGCCCCTTCTCAGATTTATCCTCACGCTGACTCAGGTCTGGTTTTTCTCAAGGTCAAGCCCCCTCATGGTCCCCCTTGCTTGATCCTCTACTGGAGGCTTCTTTACAAGTATCAGGGCATTGCTTCCACAGTCGTATGTCTGTCTGCACTGATTCCCCACTCAGGGTTTCAGAGCCTTCGCTCACACGCACCTGTGTCCACCTCCGCTCGCTCCTGTGCTGTGTGTCTGCGCTCAAAGTCCATGTGTGTTCTTTAGACTTTTGGGGTCCTAAGTCTTACTGCTCTCAGGAACAGGCCCTGGAGCTGCCAGTGACTCAATGGGTGCCCTAAACTTGCTCTATTTTTTGAGCTGGGTTTGGCATTGTAGGTGGTGTGTGTGGGGGGCGGGGGTTGCTCAGCCTATGATTTAGTGAGAGCTGTTTCACCCCTTTATAGCATGGAAATGACCCGATTCCATGTACCTTCCACACTGGGCCCTGTTGTTGGGTCCCTCCGTTTGTCTGGATTTGTTTTTATGTCCCTTTGAGGAGTCCTGTATGTTTCAGTTAGGAGAGGTTAAGCTCTTCTTTTTACTCTGCCACCATCTTAACCAGGAAATCTCAGAGTTCTTTTAAATAAGGAGTGGTGTAAGATAGAGTGTGCCAGCCTTCCAGACAGCTAAAGCCACCTCTGGAAACATCTCCACATCCATTCCATGGGGAAAGGAATGAACTAGCTCTGAGGTGGCATGAGGGAGGTGGCAGAGACCACTTCCAAAACTCAGGCCTGGCGGCAGCGGCTCCACACTCTACATTCAAGAGCCAAGTGAGCAGCAGCAGCCTTCCCCATCAATCCACCCCACCCCCAACCATAGCTCGGCCACTGCTACTGCCACAGTACAGGGGAACAACCCCAGTGGCAATGGGGCAGCCACTCTGAGCCCTACCTTTGTCGCCGTATCCGCAACAGGGAAGACCAGGAAAAGAAAGTTCTCCAGGAAAGTCCTTGGCACTGACAAATGGTTCAACTTCAGAAAACTGATATGGTTTTATCAATTGATATGATACTGAAGAAGATGTATTTGTACATCAGACGGCCATGAAGAAAATAAATCACAGAACTATCTGCATAGTGTGGGTGATCGAGAAATTGTAGAGTTTGAGGTGGTTGAAAGAGAGTAACAGGCAGAAGCACTCAATGTAATAGGCACAGGCAGAGTTCCAGTGGAAGGTACCCACTATGCTACACATCCACGCTGCTACCAACGTCGTTATTATTACCGGCTTTGTGGATCTCCTCATATTGGTGGTGAGATGGGGGGCATGAAGGATGGAGTCTCAGAAGGAGCATAACTTCGGTCATTGTCAGTACACTGAAATCCCAACTATCACCCATGATCTCCAAGGGGCCTTCCTCAATCACGTCTTGTCCTTTCTGTAGGAGAGGCAGAAGACAAGGAGAACCAGCACGGGGCTGGTGGCCCACAACAACCATCAGCTCACAGGAATTACCGGTACCCATACAACTCCAAATGCTCTTTCCCAAGATGGCAAAGAGGTGGCTGAAGCACCAACTGAAAAAAACCCCTGAGGTTTGACTCTGAGAAGCACCTTTTCCATTACAGGTGTGCTAAAACAACACCAGAAAAAGAAACCTTAAAGACTTCAATATCAAAGAAACATCCAGGCAATAAACTAACTAAGCGTTTTGAGAAGGTCAGAACTTTTTTATTCTTAAAATTAAAAACATGGGAAGAAAAATCCTTACCAGTAAAGGGATCTCCTCCAGGAACACCTGCACAAAAGAAAACAGAAAGAAATGAAACAGTCTCCTCAATTTTAGCAACAATTGGTTTTTTCTGGCTTTACTACATTGTGATTATGAATTGAAAAAGAAAATTTTGGCACCAATTCTAAAGGGAACAACCCCAAAAAAGGAATTATAGTAAATGCTTTTTTTTTATTTCAATGCTGGAGCTAAACCTTCCCAGCTGTGGTTTAATTTTTTTTTTACTTTTGTCAGTCCTATATTCTCAGGATTAGGGGAGGAGAAATTTCCTGCTTTATACTATGTGACAACTATGAGTGACCTTCCTCAGAAATAAATTTCACCTTCTGAGCAAAAAAAAATAAAAAATAAAAATAAGTAAAGAAGGAGTGACCTCCCATTGTCACGGAATCTCTTATCCTTCCAGCTTTTCTTCCTCCTGGCCAAAATTGCCCCTTTTATGCACCTAAATGAATAATATTCTAATGAGCTCCTTAGACTAAGTCAAAGTGGATTTTCCCTTGGTATTCTTTAGGCAGGTCCCAGTAATAAGTTCAATTGCTTGTAGATACAAACAACTTAGCAGGAGGCTGATATCCCAAACCTTTTCATTAATCATTCTGAATCTTACCTTTGACAGCATAGGTAAATACCAAAAAAAGCACCATATACATCAAGTAGAGAGTCCTCATGGTAAGTGATTATGTAGAACCTTAGAATTATAGGAGACATGAAGGGAGGACAACTTAACAGAAGATAGGACAAAAAATAAAGACCAGAACAGGCTCCAGTGATGGGCAAACTTTTTAAAGAGGGGGCCAAAGGAAAGGGAAAAAAAAACTTTAGGTGGGCCAATGATCATTATATCTTGCCTTGGTGGAGGGGGTAGCTACTGCAGGGAGGCTCTGTTGATCTGGGGTGGAGGCAACCAGATAGACCATTTGCATCTGGCCTGCAGGCTGTAGTTTGCCCATCACTGCATACCCAATTTAACTTGGTTCAGTTAATATCACCTTTTAAATGTCTAAACCTGACTAAAGGAACATTCCCAGGAGCTTGGACATTAACATTTAATATGCAATTGTTACAATAAAATGTGAAATTCTACAGTTACTCTTATTAAATATCCCATAATTTTTTTTCTGAGGAGTCAAAGTTAATTGGACTCAATTCCCTCCATCTCTGGTGAAAAATGGAATGGTTTACAGAGGACCAAGTTGAATATTGCGGCTAAATCAGCTTCTTTCACAAGCAGTTCATTCATATATAAATTGCTTTAGACTAAAGTTTGTCATCCTAGAAGTGTTGAAGAATTTCTAAAGTCATAGTTCCCTTTAATAAAATTTCATATAGTTTAAATGATTTGTTCTTTAACTTATTCATCCTTTAAGATTAGAATACCTATTCTTCAGTTGTTAACCTGGGCTTCTATGGTCCCTTATTAAACATAATTTATTGCATTATGACCTGAATTTGATTAACTAAGTATTTCTGCTTTTATGCATTTAACTAAAGTCTTTAATGCCGCAATATATGATGAATTATCTAAGATTCTATTATTCTCCTTGACTATGTGTAGATAGAAATAAAAAGAAAAATAAAATGAAGTCAAGGAGATTAATAAAATGTTAGATAAGCTAAGTATGAGAGATATCCAAAGAGAAGAGAATATTAAAAAAAATACCATTTTCTCATTGTTATTTGGTACCTATGCAACAATTTAGCATATATTAGGGGGGTATTAAACATTTTAGTTAACTGTATAAAAGAAGAAATACTAAATTCATCAAGTTCATAGCATAATGTATGTATATGCAATATACTTAGAGCCAAAAGAGGCCTTCATTTTGCTCATAAGGAAACTGAGAATTAGCACCAATAAGTGATTTGGCTGAAAGCCACGTAATTAATAGAAGAGTCAGAATTAAAACCCATCATCCAATTCAGATCCATCTAACTTTCCCTGACTTACTATATAATATTTATATAGAATTATGAACAATGCTATCTACCATAATATATATACAACAGAATATTATATGTATATGTAGATATAGATAGATAGATAGATAGATAGATAGATAGATAGATAGATAGATAGATAGATTCAGTGATAAAATTACATTATGAAGAATCCTCCATCCTTATTGTGCCTTAGGTATTTCTACCTGGACTACACAGATTTATTTCTGTCTGGTAATGCTTGGGGAATTGTATGATGCTAGGCCAGGTAGAACATCAGAGAAAAATGTCTGGAGTATGTGTATATGAGAGAAATCAGAGGAGTTATTGGGAGTTAGTTCATAAAAGGCCCCCAAATTTAAAAACAATTGGTGATAGAGACACAACCATTTAAAGAAGAGCAACTGAAACTAAAATAAGCAAATATATAACAGTTTAGAAAGCAAAAATAAAGGAACAGAAAGAAAAAATCCCAAATCCAGACAATATAATTCACTATATCTATCACTGTTACAAATGTAGATTCATGTTATAAATGTAGAAAAAAGGTGACCATATTCGTTTTGTATCAATGTTTTAGCTAATGATAGCTTGAAATCTAATGAAATGACATATTAAAAGTATATATAAGGTAATGGAGGCCTTCAATTCAGATCCACTCAATATATATTTTGATGCACCTATTTCATACAAGTCATTATTCAGGTGCCTCTCATAGCCAAATATTGATACCTTTACATGTCAAAGTCATCAGTTTCATTGATAAGAAATGTCTTATGCCTACAAGAGTAGAAATCTTTTATGATTTTGTGTAACGTCTATAACAAGTTCTATGGTCAAAAGACTTTCTGTTATGAGTACACTCAAGATGAGGATCTCTGAATTTAGCTAAATTATTCTTCATGCATAAAACATACAATTAGTAGTCATACCAGTCTTTCAATATCCTATTAAATAGCTGCATATAATATATAGAATGGAATAATTTTAAAAGTTATAAAAATAAAAAATATACAATTACATAAAGTTTTTTACACTGATTATTTATATTGATGATTTTTAATTGAAAATATTTTGATTATGTTAGAGGATACCAAGACTTGATACTATTTTTCTATATTTCTTAAATAAATAAAAATGAATACAATTAAAAAATGTTTATCATGAGATCGGTCATAATGGAAAATCTTATGGCAATAAGAAATTGCTATAAGCATCACAATAAATCATTAAAAAAAAGATTCTACTTGGCTACTAAAAATCTTAGAGAAGTGCATGAAACACTAAAAAATAATTGACTTGACTGTCACCCAAAAGTTTGAGTCAGAGGAAGCACTAGAACCCAGAGCTTCCAGTCCTTGAGGCTGACTCTTGGGCAATTATAATGCAGCTCCAACTATATTTCAGACTAAGTGTGAAGACCAGGAGAATAGAAATTATAGGAGACATAATATTTGCAATTCCAATAAATAAACAATGAGATTAATTTCAATTAATAATCAATGATTTCCCCTTCCTTACCAGAGATCCAGAAAATTCAGTCAACCAGATCAGAAGAGTTATAGTAAACAGAATGTCTAATCCTCTATCTTTGGTCACCACTAACCTTCCCACAAACACACAGCACAAGGTTTATATTTTCAGAAGGTGGAGTCTTAGCAAAGAAACCTGTGGTAATAAAAGCCATAAAAGTTCTGGAAATTGTACTTCTGAGCCAAGAAACCTAACTAAATTTGAAGCCAGATGCAATGATTAAGTAATGTTTTGTTTTTGTTTTTGTTTTTGTTTTTTTATTAAAGAGACTGATTTGAGACAAAGATAGGAGTTAGCAAGATAAGACATATATGGTCACCACATATCATGGCACTTCATTTCTTCTGCTTAGCTGGGAAAGGTAAAGCCCCCACCACTAGCTTCCCAGATAGTGGGATGTTTGTTTAATATTTTAATATGATAGCCAAGAGCTGGGCAAATAGAGAAACAGCTCCTTTAGGGACTTCTATCTGCAGTGTTTCTGGGGCACTCTAGAAAATTATCTGCAGGAAAGGAACCGACTTCCTTTGGCCATATCTCTTTTAGAGCCCTCCCGTTAATAGGTATCTTATCAGTATTACTTCATTACCACCCCCTCCATAATAATGTGTCACTTCTGTAAAAAAAATCCACATTGTTTCATCTGCTGACTAAAGTATTTCATCTAGGAAAGACATTAGAGATTACATAATCAATGCCTGCTATTTCACAGATATGGAAACTGAATTGTAGAAAGAAGAAAATTTATCCAAAACTACATGATTATGAAAAGTATTACAATAAAATTAGAAGTAAAGGATGTTACAGAAATGATACTTGTTTTAGGTAGAAGAGAACCCCCAACATCATATCAAATAGTGAAATTACAGAGTAACCTTGGATCAAAAATGTGAATTGTATGGGGTTTTTAGAGATTTGCTATTCAATGCTCCTCTACTCTGTGAATGGTATTGATGAGAACTGTAAAGAGTAATATAACTCCATTTCGTTTTCAGAAACGAGGGAGAAGATTTGGGTTTCCTAATTCTCCTCAGTTTCATAAAAGGTGAAAGAATTTGAAAAGTAAAGTAGCTGCTTGTAAAACTTTGATGATGTCCCAACACCTAGCATATGTATTAGAAATTTGGGGGAATTTTCCCTTGGTTGACATCTAGAATTCTCTCTTGGCTAAACTGAATTACCACACTCATAGAGAGGGATCATTCACTCTGGTTTTGTTTAGCATAAAACCTCATTTGTACACATTTTTATATCTGTTTATATAAATGGGTTTATTTACTTTTTCTGAATGTATTCATAATTGTATTGATATTTGGTTGAACAGAAGTCAAGCTCTGGATACATGACTCAGGAAGTTCCTTTCATATTAATGAATATGAATTAAAAGTTGTAGCTTGAACCTGAAAAATTATTAATTCTTCAATAATCTCTCTCTTTCTCTTTCCATATGGTATGTAAATATGTACATATGTATATTTGTCTATAGGCAGCTAAGAAGTTAGAATGTTGGGCTTAAAATGAAAAAGTCTTATCTTCTTGAGTTCTCAGATACTTACAAGCTGTTTGACAGTAGGCAAATCACTAACCTTGTTTGCCTCAATTGCAACATCTATAAAGTGAGGCGGAAACAAAAATAGTGAATCACTTCTCTAGCTTTGTCAAGACAACCCAAATGGTGTCTCCAGGAGTCAGAAATGAGTGAAGAAAGAAATATTTGTATATAAACCCACACATGAACACACACACACACACACACACACACACACACACATTTTTCCTTGTCTGCCATCTTCATTTTTCTAGACAATTAGTTCTATCAGGACACAGGAGAGATAGTCACTCAATATGTGACATAGAAGACTGAAAAATAAAAGTCCCATCAGACTGAACTGGTTTTAGTTTATAACAACAGAATTATTATTCTGACCTTTCAGGAAGGAACTCCTTGCCTTAAGGGAAGACAAGTGGGGGTGATAGAGTAAGAAGGAAACAAGTAGTCACTAAAAGACAAATCTGGTCACAAAAATAGACTTGACACATAGGGGACATAATATTTTCCTTGTGAATTATTTTTGTTAAAAACTGAGCAGGCCATTAATAGAGGCATAGCAAGTAATTACGTATTCCTTGGAGTCCAAGGTAGATTGAAATTTCTTAGTCAATTCTTTTCCTAGTTACAATCCCCATTGTTTATAACTATCAACAACCCAGACAATACTATGAACAAACATTTTCTACACAAACATAGCAATAAAACTCAAAGCATGAAAGGAGTGGCTTTTCTGAAGGCATATATGATTTCCCACAATGACTTTATGAGAATGTAGCTTTTGCAAGGCATGACCACTCTTCCTCCAGGTCAGAGATTATGACATTCATCATCTATTCACTTCCCCTTTTAAGGAAGGAAAAAGAATGGTATAGTTTGCAGACAAATAGCAAAAGGATGAGTTTGCAAACAGGGACTTGCCACATACACAGAACTATAAGGACATCTCCTGGAGGGTGGCAAATGATTAAGAAGGGGGCAGAGTGAGAAAGATGGGACCACTGATTCCTGTCCCTTGAGGTGATTGGAGAGTTAACTTCCTCTGTGGCTGGATCTGTCTGAGCCTAGTGGGAGCTAGCCTGCCTCTTCCCTGGGAGCCAAAGGTGCCTGACATCCAGCTATCTATCCAATTATCCTGAGATATCTGGTATCCTGAGAGTAGATATCTGCCCTGTCCTTTAATGTTCCCAGATGCTCTGTGATCTGTGTCCAGCTAGCAATTGAAGAAAGACCAGACAGTCTGAAGCCTGAATCAACATAGCCAGAAAAGGGGGTGATCCCTAATATAAAGGGATCAGCCTGACTACCTTGATATACTATTAACCTGCTCAAACAAATAATCTGGGAGGATTAAATAGAATTAGGGTAGCCAGACAGACATTAGGATCTAGACAGGCAGGTCAGGATTCTAAGGAATTTGGAAGCAAAAGAAGACATCTCCATGAGGAGATTTTAGAATGTGGGTGGTTAGTTAGAACCTTAGAGCTAAGGAATCCTATTTCCTTAATCCTCCCCTTCATTTTACCTTATTTCCAAATAAACACCGACCTCGTTTTACAAAAATCTGTCTGGTAGTCTGAACATTATCCTGGTCACTGAGAAGCAGGCTCATAGGCCTCCTTCAGAAGAGGTACTGAGGAATCAACTCAACTTTGATATTTCACAGTAAACAACAACTAGCAGTCAGAAAACTTACATATTTCAGTTGTTGAGCCAGGTAGGGCTTCCCATATAAACAGAAGTTGGCTAGAGTGATCCTGTAAGCAAGGCTGGTCTGGATTGGATTCTGTGTCATTGTAAAAATAAGAAAGTAACCTTGAAATCATTGGGGCACTCTGCTGAAATTAGATGGCAGGAAATGTACTTACCCTTCATTTCTGACTTTCCCCACATATTGTCAATTTCATTATAATCAGTTTGGGAACCCCAATTGGTGATGTACTTTCTTTAGACTCCATCTTACTCCAAGGGAGAAATTGTGGCACATATATAGGGCAGCAGCAGGTGAGTCTCACATTCAAAGAAATTTATGTATGAGTTGGCATGACAAACAACTCAGCATCATTCTGTTCCAGTGGGAGAGTGAGGATGGGATTTTTCATTAAATGAGCTGCTGTCAAGAGCAAATTAGTGTTATCAGAATCAACATAAAAGGTAATGGAGAGGCTAAGTCCGGACCACAGTGGGACTCTTATGGTTAGAGAGTGTGATCTAGAAGAGTATGCAACAAAGGAGAAAGAGTCAGATAGGTAAAATACCAGGAGTATTTTGTAGTAAATAGTATCTAAAAACACTACTTTACCAGTAGTAAAATAGTATCTAAAAACACTAGACAGAGAGTAACAAGGAAAAGAGAATGATTAACATTGCCAAAGGCTGGTTTGAGATCAAAGAGAATGAGAAAAGGCCACTGTATTTGAAAACTAATAGATCAGTAGTATATTTGGAGAGAGAAATTTTGATGGAAAGTTGGAAGGCAGATTATAAGGGAATGGGAGAAAAGAATGTAAATGATCCCCCTGTAGATTTTTTTAAATTAATTTAGCTGCAAAGAACAGGATGATAGGTAAGGAACAATGGATTAAGTGAGGGATTTTTTCAGGAGGAGGAAGATATACATTCAAGTTTATAGGCAGTGGGGAATGAAACAGTAGAGAGGGAAAGATTTTAAAAAGTGATAGCAGTGGAATAACAAAGGGAGCAGTCTATTAGAGGTGATATAATGGAATAGAATCAGGTGAACAGGTAGAGAGGTTAATTGGTAAGGAGAAAGACTATATGATCAAATGGCATAGAGGTAAAGGAGGAGACAGTGGCAGAAGGTACTTGAATGATGGGACATGAGGAAGAGAGCTCATAAAGCTCATACCATCTTCAGTAGAATATATTAGTAGAGGCATGTTTCATAATTTTCTTTGTATTTGTTGTCCTTGGCATCAATCAATGCCAAATAATTTAAAATTATGAGAATATTTTGTAGGTTTCAGACCAAAAAGAGAAAACAAGTTTAAAATTAGAACTTAAGGAGTTTAAGTAAAAAAAAGTAAATTACAACCTGATTATTTAAACAAACTTATCAAAGGAAAAAATGGGATAG
The DNA here is from genome assembly GCF_016433145.1 of Gracilinanus agilis. Taxonomy (NCBI): domain Eukaryota; kingdom Metazoa; phylum Chordata; class Mammalia; order Didelphimorphia; family Didelphidae; genus Gracilinanus; species Gracilinanus agilis. Next base: position 184,525,128 of record NC_058131.1, on the reverse strand, counting down.
AGATGAAAGAAAGCTATATGATACCAGTTACAATAATTCACTTAGTTTAGTCAATATATATCAATTGTCAGAGCAAAGAGATCAAGTGATCTCTAATCTAAGCAGCTTAAATAACACTGAGTCTACAAACACTGAGCTTCCTTGCAATTTTGGTTGCTTGGTTTTTGTCATACTCAAAGGGGACTAAAATGGCATCACTAGTGATGATTTTTAACTCACACATGAATTAGATTGCAGTGAGGCAGAGTTATACAAGGTTCACAGCCTCTCTCTTCCAGAGACATCAAATTACAGAAGCAAGAAAATAAGTTGAGATGACTGGTGATGACTTTGGATGCAATGGATGAAATTGGCTTCTTTGATGCATAATCAAGTTTTTAATATTCCACAGAGCCACCTTCATGGCCATTTGAACAAATTGTTATAATTTGCCCCTTTTGCTGAGAGAAGTCTTTGTGTACCTCAGATAGAAATCTTCCTAAATCACTGACAGTTTTGAGGTCTGTCAGTCAACCTCAACCTGCTTGTTTAGCAGTTTAGCAAGCTAGTTTAGCCTGCTTGTTGAGATATTTTACTGGAGTGCAATCACTACAAATTTTATAGATTCTGGCAGCCACAAGTTAGAACTCAGTGGCAGATGGACACAGAGAAAGAAAAATGGTCCTTAAAAGTACTCAGGAAACCGTGAAACCAGAACTACTAATCTTCCCTGAAAACCATGTGCCAAGTAGGGAGGTATGGAAGTCACAGGCAAATTTTCTTTAAACTGCATATTTATTAACATTTATGAAGTATGATACAATATTATAAGCAGTTTCCTTTCCTAAAATACATCAGTGGTGTATAAAGTCAGTTTTTTAAAAAGTGAGTAAGAAACTAAGCAGTTGGTGGGGTACTAGGTTGCTCAATGGTTTGAAAGGCAGGCCTATAGAGAGAAGGTCCTAGGTTCAAATTTGGTCTCAGACACTTCCTGGCTATGTTACCCTAGGCAAGTCACTAATCCGCTATTGACTAGCCCCTACTGCTCTTCTGCCTTAGAATAAATTGATTCTAAGACAGAAAGTAAAGGCTTAAACATAAATTAAATAAATAAATAGGTGAAACAAATGCAGGAAATATACTATGCATGAATAAGAATAAAAATGGAAGACACCGAATAAAGATTGAAAAAATAGAGATATACATGTGTACATGTCTATGCAAATATATGTAAGTGTTTCTCTCTTTCTCTCTCTCTCTCTCTCTATATATATATATACATACATACATATATATATGCATGTAATATATATGTAATTCATATCAACATCAAGGGCAATGGATCTCTGACCCTTTGGTTCTGTAATAGGTATAGGCTTTAAAAGTAGGAAATCAGACTTAGCAGACAGATTAAGGGGGAAAGCCTTGACTTTCAGCCAGGAACATTCTAAATAGAATGAAGGGAAAAAAACTGTTTTGCCCTTGAGGACTCTGGTCAAACTGGGAAAAGGAGAGGGTGTGGATGCCTTTACCTGCCCAGTGAGGAGCCCAAGGAGAGTGGCATTACTACTGTGAAGGAAGACCTGCCAGGGATGATCAAGTGAGCAAGAAGATCTAGCTGGGGTGGTGGACATCCCAGTCTGAGACAAGCTCCTTTATTAGCATCTCCTGGATTTACCTTTCTGTGGACCCATTTCTCATGCCATCAAGAGGAGCTGAAGAAGACAATTTGTGAGAGACCCATTTTCCCTTCTAGTCTGTAAATTCTGATTCATGCAGCATAGGCTTTAACCCATTCTCCCAGCCCCTGTGTGGTCCCTAGTGATTAGATTCAGTGTAACCTTTCCCCATTATTCCTGACCCTCAATTATTATTAAAAAAATCCTGTGTTTATAATTCTTTTGTCCTTATACTACCCTGTTACTTGCTAGTGTCTCTGACTCCCTGGCTAGGTCAGTCAGTGTAGCAGTTAAGGCCCAACAGCCACTCCTGTCAACTGCCATTCCCCAAAATGCCAAACCCAATTTCCCGAACTTGTTTGGTTCTAGTTATTGTCCATTCCTGTCTCCTGCCCATCCTTCTGAACCCAGATAAATATTCAATTTAACCCCGTTTTTCCCATAAGAGTTCTCATATTCCAGTCCTAGATATGCTTATATAGTTTCTAAATGTGTTACTGCTCAGAAGAAACATGTGAAAGAGGAATAAGGTATATCAATTTATCTAAAGCAGATATCTGCTGCCAGTTGTGCAATTGTGAGAACATTTAGCTACTGTTATAATTAAAATTCTCTGGAGAGTATATCCCAAAACATAATTATTTATTAAATTACAAAATATGGACTAGAGAAGAGAAAACACTAGCTAAGTGTGCCTGGCCACATATTCTTCTTTTAGCTGGGGCCCAACCACACACTTACTCACTCATGATTCCAAGGGAAAAGTCCCAACTTTCCCCCTGTATTCCAACTTATGTGATGAATAATTGTGAATACTACCTCCAGAAAGTGAAATGAAAAGTGAAAACATGGAATATTTAATTTATATGAACATGCTGGTCTCTGGGACATATCTTCTGTGATGCAGGAAGGGTGGCAAGGGCCTGGGAAATGTGTAGATAAATTATATAGATAGATAGAGGGATTGAAAAGAACAAGATATCCAGAAGGAATCACAGAAAAGTTGGAAACATTTGAAAGTTTCATATAGGATTTATTATGTAGATATGAAGAAAAGTAAGCTAAACATATGTACAAGCTTCTTTTTTCTTTATAAATGGAAGTGATTATTTTATGTGTTTTTTAATTGGAATTAAAAATAAAATAAAATGTTTGTGGAAAATAACAGGTAAAAAAATGGATGTAAGGTCAAAGAGAGCAGACATTATTTTAAAACTGTAGTACTAAGCAAAGTGGCTAGAATATAATAAGAGTTTATAAATTATTATTAGTTTATTTATTAAATGACTTTCTGATGACTACAACCAAATGAGGCAAAAAGAAGAGAGAATTTTTCTTCCTAACCATGTTGATCACCACTGTGAAAATCTGAAACACAAAATTCCAAGAGAGTTTTCAATCATGATAGTGAAGTCCTATAGCTATGTGTACTTGTGCATGACCTTGTGTTCATTGTCTCAGGTTTCATGAAATTACATATTCTCCTGTATGAGATCCAGGGTCACAATAAAAAGTTGAACTAACAGCCTCATGAAAATGAATGAAACAGTAAATCGAGCACTTATTAAGCACTTATGATGCATAAAACACTTTGCAAATTACTGGAAATGCAAATAGCAAATCAAGACTCCAGAATAAAGGAAATCAAATCTTTATGGGGAGATAGCCTAAGATAAAAGAAGTGGATAAAGAATGTCAGTTATTCAGAGTATGATAGGCAGATAGATGAAGAATGTAGAGAGTTCACTGATCCACATGTGTATATAGACACATTTACACATATGTGTATATATAATATAATTGTACAAATATGTAAAATATCTATGTAGGTCAGTTGAAGTCCCTCCATTCCTTCAAATTTAAATAAGTCTCTTCTTCTATTAAGCCTTTCTTGATTTGCCTTGTAATACTGCAACCTCTAAAAATAGGTGATGTTAGCCTTTTCTCATGTCTGTTAGCAACTTGAGATAAGTGCAGAGAGGAGACAGAAATTATTCCTATTATATTTCCATGGCTTTCCTCTCTGTAGACTGTAAACTTCTTGAAAGCAAGGTCTTTGTTTAATCTTTGTCATCTCAAAAGATGAGCAAAAGTTCACAAAGTGGTAACTTAATATGTGTCTGTTCATTTTAAAGGATTTTTTGTTTTTTTTCCCACCATCTCTGTCCATAGATCAAAAGCTTTTCCCTGCTTTTATGTATATATAAATGAGAAGGTTTTTGTTGTTATTTAGGCATTTCAGTTGTATCTTCCTATTGGTTGACCAGTCCCTTCTCCATATAAGGCAATTGGGAATAACAAAATTCAAACTATTTCATGGCCAAAAGAAGAACATTGGATCTATTACAAAAGAGAATTGAATTAGGTAAATGGATATTTTGGTTTGAAGTGACTCATGGAGAAGCTGTTACCTGTCTTCCATGTTGGAAAGACTGTCATGTGGAAGAGAAATTAGACATTTTCTGTTGGGCCATAGTGGGCAGAACCAGAAAGAAAAAGTAGCTTTTCTGAACCATGAAATTTAGACTTTGTATCAGGAAAATAAATAAATTCCTAACAATTAGAATTGACCAAATATGGAATACTTTTGTATTGTCTTATTTGACTCATTTGACCCCATATAAGGTTTTCTTGGCAAAGATACTGGGATGGCTTGCCATTTCATTCTCTATCTCATATCATAGATGAGAAAAATGAGGCACAATGGATTGAATAACTTGCCCAAGGTCACACAGCTTTTAAGTATCTGAGTCAGTGTTTGAATTCAAGAAGATGAGTCTTTCTGACTCCAAACCCAGGGCTCTGTCTACTTCTTCACATAGCTCCTGGATGTGTACTGAAATACATTATAGATGTTCTTAAGAGTCAATGGCTTTCTTCTCCTCATAGGAGGTCTTCAAAAAGAGTCTGGGTGCTATTTGTTTTGCATTATATTCAAGGGGATCTTTTCATGGGTAGATTGAATCAAATAACTACAGAGGAAAGTCCCTTTCAATTCTCAATTTTTTAACCATCTTAGAGTCAAGGCATTGGGGGTTAAGTGACTTGTCCAGGGTTACACAGTTAGAAAGTGTCTGAGAAAAAAAAAAGAAAGTGTCTGAGGCCATATTCTAACCCAGGACCTCACATCTATAGTCCTGGTTCTCAATCCACTGAGCCAACTAGCTGTCCCACCAACAACAACAGCTCTGATTCCACAACTCTTGGCAAGTGTCTTTATCCCCTAGAAAAGGAAAGACAAACATGACAGCAAAAGAAAGTAATAAATGTTGGAAGGGATGTGGCAAAATAAGTACATCGATGCATTGCTGGTGGAGTTGTGAATTGATCCAACCATTCTGGATGGCAATTTGGAACTATGACTAAACAGCTTTAAAAGAATGCCTGTCTTTTGATCCAGCAATACCACTGCTGAGTTTATACCCCAAAGAGAAAATAAGGAAAAAGGCTTGTACAAAAATATTTATAGCCGTGCTCTTTGTGGTGGCAAAAAATTGGAAAATGGGGGATGCTCTTCGATTAGTGAATAGATGTACAAATTGTGATATCTGTTGGTGATGGAATGCTATTTGTATGTGAGTGAGTAATGATGGTAAATGGGTGGATATCTCGACTCCCCCCTTGTTAGCTTTCAATGGGCCAGATCAGCTATTCACTCACCCACACCCCAGAGAAGACCTATGAGGGAATAAACTCAAAAAGGTTCAAACTGGCAAAGCTATAATGGAGATGTTGAAGAAAGGTTTTGGGGATCAGTTGTGACCCTAATGGGTTAGATCAATGCCTTAGAGCCAGAACTATGGAGACAAGCCTCCCCACTCCTAAGTTCTACTAGCTTTGCCTTTCAAGATGGAGTTTGGTATTCATTTTCCCCTCAGCCACAAGATCGGTCTTCCTCCCCTCCAAGTAACGGCCCCAAACTATCACTAATAAACTAATAAAGGTTTATTATAAGGATGAGGGAATTCAGGATAACAGGGTAAATGATGTTTGAGGATTTTTGAGGAAGGAGGGTACAGGGATAACTTCTCTATCCACTATGAACCCCACAACAAGAGAACAGTTCTGGTTTCTTCTGTAGCTTTGACTCAGAAACTCACTCTCCTTCCCCTCACAATATCATGTCCTTAACACTATCTAACAAACAGGGGAATAACTGCAAGGAAGGGGTATATGAGGGATCAAGTAAGGGTCCCCCAAATGCCCACTCCCTCCATAGTCTGGGCACTAACTCCAATTATGAAGCACAACTCTTTCAGTTTCTTCTTTGTTGGCAATGAAGTCAGTAGAAAGGTTTTGCTGTTGAAATCTCCAGGTTGCCCCTGAATTATGGGTTCAGAAGAACTAAATTCCTGTCCAGAACCTCCCAGCCACCCACAACCATCCAGCCCAAGCCGACCAGAGAGTTGAATGTCCTCTCAGGAGTCTTTGGCAGTTGGCCGTTGGAAGTTTAGAATCTTCAGAATTTTCCTCCAAACTCCTCTTGCTGTTGGCCCCTGCCAAATGGAAGTCTCTCAAAGTTCCATGGGGTTGGCTTCCAGTCCTTTCCAAGATGAGTGCTTAGTGATCCTTAATTTACCCCAATTTCACACTTACAGATTCCCCCCGTTTTTGTCTTGTGGCCCTTCCAGAGGAAGGTTCACTTATGTTTCATCTAATCTATTTATCTATTCCCTTTCTATTCTTACTTACTCCCCCCCCAAAAAAATAAAAAAAAATCTTACATTTATCTTATCCTATATTAATATTATCCTTTCTACACTTTGCTAAGGCAGGCTAGAAAAATTGGGAAATGAAAGGGAGGGGAATACAAAGTTCCAATACATATTTCTAACACGTGATACAGCTTTGCAACAATCAATGGACTTTCCTAATGAATACAGTATCAAAGTTTTGCAACATACAATTCCTATTCTTAACAATTTTTAGTCTAGGCTTATTAAACAATATCCTTAACTTATTTCTACTTAGCTACTTGCTCAATTTTTAATGCAATAAGAATAAAATCAATGCTCTTCTTTTATGTTTAATTATTACTTTACCTATGTTTTTTTTTCTGGGGGAAGTTTTTTTTAACATTTATTAATAATAATTTTTAACATGGTTACATGATTCATGCTCCTACTTTCCCCTTCACCCCTCGCACTTCCCCCACCCATGGCCAACGCACATTTCCACTGGTTTTGTCATGTGTCCTTGATCAAGACCTATTTCCAAATTGTTGGTGGTTGCATTGGTGTGGAAATTTCGAGTCCACATCCCCAATCATGTCCACCCCGACCCATACATTCAAGCAGTTGCTTCTCTTATATGTTTCCTCTCCTGCAGACCTTCTTCTGAATGTGGGTAGCACCTTTACCATAAATCCCTCAGAGCTGTCCTGGGTCATTGCATTGTTGCTGGTACAGAAGCCCATTACATTCGATTTTACCACAGTATATCAGTCTCTGTGTACAATGTTCTTCTGGCTCTGCTCCTTTCGCTCTGCATCAGTTCCCGGAGGTCTCTCCAGTTCGCCCGGAAATTCTCCAGTTTGTTATTCCTTTTAGCACAATAGTATTCCATCACCTGCATATACCACAGTTTGTTCAGCCATTCCCCAATTGAAGGACATACCCTCCTTTTCCAGTTTGTTGCCAACACAAAAAGCGAAGCTATAAATATTTTCGTACAAGTCTGTTTATCTATGATCTGTTTGGGGTACAAACCCAGCAATGGTATGGCTGAATCAAAGGGCAGGCATTCTTTTATAGCCCTTTGAGCATGATTCCAAATTGCCAGCCAGAATGGCTGGATCAGTTCACAACTCCACCAGCAATGCATTAATGTCCCAATTTTGCCACATCCCCTCCAACATTCATTACTCTCCCCTTCTTTCATTTTAGCCAATCTGCTAGGTGTGAGGTGATACCTCAGAGTTGTTTTGATTTGAATGTCTCTAATTATTAGAGATTTGGAATACTTTCTCATGTACTTATTGATACTTTTGATTTCTTTACCTGAAAATTGCCTATTCATGTCTCTTGCCCATTTATCAATTGGGGAATGGCTTGATGTTTTATACAATTGCTTTAAATCCTTGTATATTTGAGTAATTAGACCCCTGTCCGAGTTTTTCGTTATAAAGATTTTTTCCCAATTTGTTGTTTCCCTCCTGATGTTGACTACATTGTTTTGGTTTGTACAAAAGCTTATTAGTTTAATATAATCAAAACCATTTAATTTACATTTTGTAATTTTCTCTAACTCTTGCTTGGTTTTAAAGTCTTTCCTTTCCCAGAGATCTGACAAGTATACTATTCTGTGTTCACTTAACTTATTTAGAGTTCCCCTCTTTATATTCAAGTCATTCACCCATTCTGAATTTATCTTGGTGTAGGGTGTGAGATGTTGATCTAAACCTAATCTCTCCCATATTGTTTTCCAAATTTCCCAGCAGTTTTTGTCAAATAGTGGATTCATGTCCCAAAAGTTGGGCTCTTTGGGTTTATCATACACTGTCTTGCTGATGTCATTTACCCCAAGTCTATTCCATTGATCCTCCTCTCTGTCTCTTAGCCAGTACCATATTGTTTTGATGACTGCTGCTTTATAGTATAGTTTAATATCTGGTACTGCTAGGCCCCCTTCCTTCACATTTTTTTCATTATTTCCCTTGATATTCTTGATTTTTTGTTATTCCAAATGAAATTTGTTATAGTTTTTTCTAATTCAGTAAAGAAGTTTTTTGGTACCTTGATAGGTATGGCGCTAAAGAGGTAAATTAATTTGGGTAGAATTGTCATTTTTATTATGTTAGCTCGTCCTACCCATGAGCAATCAATGGCTTTCCAATTGTTTAGATCCAGTTTTATTTGTTTGGAAAGTGTTTTGTAGTTGTTTTCATATAATTGCTCTGTTTGTTTTGGTAGATAGATTCCTAAGTATTTTATATTGTCTAGGATGATTTTAAATGGTGTTTCTCTTTCTACTTCTTACTGCTCTAGTGTGTTGGAAATGTATAGAAATGCTGATGATTTATGTGCATTTATTTTGTATCCTGCAACTTTGCTAAAATTGTTGATTATTTCTACAAGCTTCTTAGTTGATTCTCTAGGATTTTTTAAGTATACCATCATATAATCTGCAAAGAGTGATAACTTAGTCTCCTCCTTGCCTATTTTGATACCTTCAATTTCTTTTTCTTCTCTAATTGCAACTGCAAGTGTTTCTAGTATTATATTGAATAATAGAGGTGATAATGGGCATCCTTGTTTTACTCCTGATCTTACTGGGAAGGCTTCTAATTTATCCCCATTGCATATGATGTTTGTTGATGGTTTTAGGTATATACTATTTATTATTTTTAGGAAAGGTCCTTCTATTCCTATACTTTTCAGTGTTTTCAATAAGAATGGATGCTGTATTTTGTCAAAGGCTTTTTCAGCATCGATTGAGATGATCATGTGATTTTTGTTTGTTAGACTATTGATATGGTCAATTATGTGGATGGTTTTCCTAATGTTGAACCAACCTTGCATTCCTGGTATAAATCCTACCTGATCACGGTGGATGATCTTCTTAATTACTTGCTGGAGTCTCTTTGCTAGTATTCAATTTAAGATTTTTGCATCTATGTTCATTAGGGAGATTGATCTGTAGTTTTCTTTCTCTGTTTTTGATCTCCCTGACTTTGGAACCAGTACCATATTTGTGTCATAAAAGGAATTTGGTAGGACTCCTTCTTTGCTTATCATATCAAATAATTTGTATAGTATTGGGATTAGTTGCTCTTTGAATTCACTTGTGAATCCATCAGGCCCTGGCGATTTTTTCTTAGGGAGTTCTTTAATGGCTTGTTCAATTTCTTTTTCTGATATGGGATTATTTAGGTATTCTATTTCTTCTGCTGTTAATCTAGGCAGTTTATATTTTTGTAAATATTCATCCATATCTCCTAAATTGTTATATTTATTGCCATATAATTGGGCAAAATAGTTTTTAATGTTTGACTTAATTTCCCCTTCATTAGAGGTGAGGTTTCCCTTTTCATTTTTGATACTGTCAATTTGGTTTTCTTCTTTCCTTTTTTTTATTAGATTGACTAGTACTTTGTATATTTTATCTGTTTTTT
>NC_058131.1:184392212-184510921 GCF_016433145.1 Gracilinanus agilis | reverse complement strand
TAAAACTTGACTAAGACCTTCCTGAGTTGCTCACTGTTCACATTTATGCACATTCTTATACATTTATATACATATGTAAAATCCAGCCTTTTGATACTTGCTTATTTATGCACAGTGTCAGCTAATTATCAGTGTGTGTGGGTTTCATGTCCTTTTTGTGTTGTGTGGATGCACATAGTTACCTTTTCTTCATTTCCTTGTTGTCTAGCTTCTCAAGTTGACTACAGATTCTCTTCCTTGATGAGTTTTATGTAATGTGAATGCAATTTTCCTACTGTGTGATGTTAATGTGCTTTTGTGCTATTGCAGCACTAGTCTTATAAGTTCCTTTCCTTGTTCTCTTTGCAATATTTTTTAATATTTCCCATTTTCTTTCAAAGTCCTCTTTTCTTGCATCTTGTCCTTGGTGATTTTCTAGTTTCCTGTTCTTCTCTTAATTCTTTTCCCCTTCTCTGTGTCTCAGTCACATTTTGTCGGCTGTCCAACCACTTGCCAGCTGAAATTTTCTCTGGTCCAGATACCAGAATAATATGGATTTATATGTGTTATATATATATATATATATATGTTTATTTCTTGATTTTGACTTTATTGATAATGTTCTGCTTGATTTAGATGTTGTATTTTGCAATGCTCTTCTTTTTTTCATGCCTGCACATTTGTGTAAGTTGTCTGTATCTTAGCTTTACACTTGTCAGATTATGGTCTCTGTGTTCCTTATATACTCTCCTTCTGAAAATGTTTGCTTTGATGTAACTTGGGTTTGTGGATTCAATATCCATGGACATACAGGTTTCTTTGGAGGTGTGATGTTTTCTATCATTGGAACTAGCCCCTAATGTTGCTTAAATTCCATCCATCTGCTGTGCCTTTCCTGCTAAAATCTACTCCACACTTTGTTGGTCTTCTCTCTATTGTTCACTATGTAATTGTAAGTCCATATGTTCCCCAAACCATATGATATTTTTTCTTTTTCTTTTTGCTGACTTCCTTTTTATATACTTCATTCTTAGACATGAAGTTATGTCATCAGACTCTAGGTGTGAGAGTTGTTGAATTGTTATTATCTCTTCTTCTTGCTGCAAATTGAGCCTAGTTTCTCTTGGATATGGATTTTCTGTGTGTTTTTCACTACAACTAGTGTCATATTGGTAATTTAACCATGACCATATTTCTGCAATGCCTATGTCTGATATCATGAATGTTGTTACATTTGCTTCTTGATATTGTCTTTTCATTTGCCATTCATCATCAGAACTCATGTCATTAGATTCTGTGTGAATAGGGTATGGTCATGGTGGTTTGGAGACAGTTTTTGTAGTATTTGAGTTATTCGGTGCAGGATAAAGATAATTTGCCACTCTAGTTGTCATGTGACTCTCTTTTCATTATTTTGGTGGACTGGTACCAGTGGATTGATGCTGACAATGGTATCACAGTAGTTCCTTTGTGCTATATCCACCCCAGTCTGTTTCCCTCCAAAGTTGCTTTTTTTCCCCTTTGAGATTAACTTGCACTAGATCTTTCTCATTCAGTAGTGATTGTGTTATTGTGTGAGCTCTATCATCAGTAATATTATTGATTGGTACATGTGTATCCTGCACGATGTTGTTATAGTCCGTTAAGGTATTATTTGATTCTGTTTGTATTATGGGGTTTGGGTAAGGAAAATATTTTTTTGTGTTCTTGATCATTTCTGTTTGATCTTCATTTTTGTTTGACTCAATAAAAACTTTTCTGCAATTAAAGGTTTCATTGCAAGACTCCATTGTCTCTACTTTCTGCATTGGCAGGCTTGAATGTAGATACAGTTTGTTTTGTATTTCTGTTTTCTTTTTCATTCTCCCTTGTTTATGCATAAGTTTGCTCATTTGCTTGCTTTTTAAGTTCCTTTAATCTAGCTGACCTTTCTGCATGCAATTCTGTGTATTTGGAAAATGCAAGAATTGGTACTTTTGGTACAGAATTTTCCTTGGGAGCTGTTGCAACAATAAATTCTTTACAGTTTGGGTTCTTTGAGTCTTCATTGCCTTTTGCATTAACAAGATGGACTTCAGTTAAGCTTTGTCTCAAATACTTTTTGCTATTCCTCTCAGTAAGCAACAAAAGTCTTGCATTGGTTTTGTTTCCTTCTGTTGCCACCTCAGGTTTCACATATCTCTTTTCTTGATTTTTCTTTGACTCTTGTGATTTTTCCACCTGCATTTCTGTGTGTTTGTAAAATGACAAGATTGTATGTTTGGGGCAGCACCCATCCTGGATGTAGCAGGGACAAACTCCTTGCATGTTGGATTTAGCACTGAGGTTATTGTTAGTTCCAGAAAACTCATTTGCAATATCAATTTTGCTTTCCTTTTGGGGGGATTATTTTCTTGCATGACTAAAGATTCCTTTTCTAATCTTTCCTTCCCATTCCCATATGTACAGATCTGTTTTGTTTCATCTATTTCTGTACCAGTTTGTGTTTTAAATTGACCAGAACATCCAACTGATTTTATCTCTGTAAGTTCTGTATATTCATTGTTTAATAATTAATTTTGTGCTAAAGTTTCTGTAATTGTGATTTTACATTTCTGTATGTGTTGCAGATTTGAGGTTTTTCTTGAGATTTGGTTTGATTTATGTCTATGATTTTGCTTTTTCCAATTATCATGTCTCTTGTACTCTCTTTCCATGTCTTTATGTTTCTAAGTATGTCTATTTGTATATTGTTTTGATTTTCCTCTATTGTCTTTGCTGTTTCTGTCCCATAAATGACATTTTTGTACTTTGCAAGTCTTTCTGTAACTGCATCTATTCATCTAAGGTTTCTTTCCTTTCAATCACTGTTCCACCATCCCCATCCACTATTTTAGAATCCCAACTTTTGTCTAATTAGGTTTTGGTCCCTTTCTTGCCTTTGCACTCTTTTCCTATGATTTTTTAAAACCCTTAACTTCTGTGTATTGGCTCCTAGGTGGAAGAGTGTTAAGGGGGGCAAAAGGGGTCAAGTGACTTGCCCAGGGTCACACAGCTGGGAAGTGTCTGAGGCCAGATTTGAACCTAGGACCTCTTGTCTCTAGGCCTGACTCTTGATCCACTGAGCTACCCAGCTGTCCCCTTTCCCTATGATTTTGAGTGCTAACAGAGTCTGGGCTTAATGCACTAGCTTGTATACCCAAATATCATGGTCTTTCTCCTTGTGATATGTACCTCTCCATTGTACCCAAATCTGATGATTTGCGGTGTGTATTTTTGCACCCCCACATTCATAATCACAGCATCTATCATTTTTCCCTGGCATAAAATTATTTTGATTGTATTTTGAATTGGAATAGCTATTAGAGTAAGTTTTCCTTTGGTTATTAGTGCTATTTGGGTTTTTGAAGTTAATTTGTTGTTCATACCAACAACCTTTTACAAAATGTCCCCGTCTCTCACAAAGGTAGCATTTTCCTATGTCAGTCCTCTGTCTAAGTTAGTATTGTGATCTACTGATGTTGTTCTTAGCTTGCAGAGTTGCTAAATTTTTTATTTCTTCTATTTCTTTTTGTTTAAACATTGATTTTGCTTCTTTCAGTTGCTTCGTAAGGTCACTAATGATTTCATCCTTGGATTTCTCACTCTGTTTATTCTCTACCATCCCCTGTGATCCTGACTGGATATAGTTTATTATTTTCCTCAATTCCTACAAAGGCAATTCCTCCCACCCAGGACATTGAGTCTGAAAGTAAGACTTGATGGGTAAACTCCTTCCCTTGATCAATTGCCTATGAATGTGCTGCATATTTTGATCCCCCAGATTGGTGAACCCTAGAATGAGTTCCCTAGCTTTGAGGACGCAGTCTAGAAAGGTATTGGGGTGTTCTCCAGCTTTATGCCTATGTGCCTCAAACTGAGTCCAGACATTTGGTCTTTCAGATAGTTTTGCCATTCCCTGTGTTAAAATCTTGTTTACAGCATTTTAGATAAGCATGGTTTTGTGAGTTAGCTCACTCCACGTCGTCATACACTTCTGGCCATGATGTTAAATAATTATTTTCCTGGGTATCCCTAATAAATTGTTGGGCTTGACCTGGGCTAAAAAATTCTCCTAAAAGAATTTCAATGTCATGGTAAGAAGGATCATAAATCTTCACAGCACGCCTAAACTCTTTCAAGCATTGTTGTGGTTGTGAGTGCCAATCACTGAATCTCTTTTTGGGCTGTCTAGATCACTGCTGGTAAATCGAGTGTGTGTTTTTAAATGGATGATACTCTGGTCTGGCTTTAAAAACGCCTTGTCATGTCTCTCAAGAGTTCCATGGGGTCTCTTCCAGTCCCTTCCAAGATAAGTGCTTAGTGATCCCTGACTTACCCCAAATAATGAACTGGAGGAATTCCATGTGAACTGGAGCAACCTTCAGGAACTGATGCAGATTGAAAGGAGCAGAAATAGGAGAACATTGTACATAGAGACTATGTATAATGTTATACCTACATACAAAGATACACTGTGGCACAATCAAATGTAATGGACTTCTCTACTAGCAACAATGCAATGATCCAAGACATTTCTGAGCAAGCTATGAGAAAGAATGCTATCTACATCCAGAGAAAGAACTGTAGGAGTAGAAACATAGGAGAAAAACAACTTGATCACAGGGTTTACTGGGGGTGTGATTTAGGATGTACATTCTAAATAATCACCCCAGTGCAAATCTAAATGATATGGAAATAGGTCCTGATCAATGACACATATAAAACCCAGTGGAATTGCAGGTTGGCTATAGGAGGAGTATGGGAAGAGGAGGGAAAGAGCATAAATCATGTAACCATGGAAGAATTCTCTTAATCAATTAAATGAAATTTTAAAAGAAAAGAAAAAAAAGGAAAGAAAAGACAAAGAAATTTGTTAGGTTTGGTCTCAGCTTTTCCTCACAATAAATTAACTTCTTACTACCATCTCTGCCCCTTCACTTGAGAGAGTAGGAGAAAAGTCTGAGGCATTTTTCCTAGAAAATGGATATACCTTTTTTGTGATTCCTGTAGAATGTGTCAGGTATGTGAGGACTAAGAACCTTACAGGAACATTGGTATAGGTCCTATACCTATACTATAGGAAACAACTGGTGAGAAAGCACTCTCAGCTGTTATGAACAAGCAACTACTCCAAACTCATAGTTTAAAGGACTGGCTTGGGGCAGTAGGAGTTTAGTAGATTTATTATTATTCCAAACTTTGGATTTGAATAGAGTATTCCTGAATACAAGGCAGGATTCTCATCTGGGACTCCAGATTGTATCTCTCATAGGCCTAGACTAAAAAGAAATTAATATTTATTTACATGTATAAATGGCATTTGTCCAAATAAATAGAATAAAAAAACCCTGAACACAGTCAGAAATTATTTTTGCCTACAGAGCTTAGCCCAATGGCTGTCATAAAAGTAGTATTTATTGGCCAGATGGTGTGAAAAACTCTTTCATCATGATTGTCTAGAGAAGGGTATGGAAGAGAATTAGGTAACAAGCAAATGCAGATGATAGTCTATGTCATGTTAGTTCAGTATTATATATTGGATATTTGGAGATTATCTGGGAAGGGAGGCCCAAAGAAGTTGTTGAGATGTTAGAGGTTAAAGGGGAGACATTGAGATAAGTCTATTATGGAAGATGAGATTTGAACTGAATCCTGAAAGGAGTCAAAGAAGCCAGAAGGTATAGGTGACGTTGGAGAATATTACAGTCACAAGAGACCAGACAGAAGGCATAGAATTAGGAGTACTGATGGAAACAGCAAGAAGACTAATGAGTGGCCCTAAATATGGGTAGTTGAGCATGTGAAGAGTAGCAAAATATAGGAGAACTATAAAGCTAGTAAGAGATCAAGATGGTTTTTAAAAGTCAGATATAGAGTCTGAAGGAACTAAAGAAAAATTAGGCCCACTGAGGAAAATCAGCTATAAAAGACATGCTTGTGAGTTTGCCTGGGGTTTCATGTCAATGTCAGATTTCAAAATAGCAGCTCAAAAGTATTGTCTAGCTGTAACCCAAATAAAGACGTCTCTTGAAAGCTTCCCTCATAATCATCCTTTGATTGTTCATTATTTTTATGACTAAAGAAGTTTTTCTAATGTGTTGACCAAATGATCATAACTCATTTCCCCTGGTTCCTGTAAAATCCAGATTATTATCAATATTCCTCCATTTCTTGGGTTTGTAGAAGTGCCTTAGAAATGTTTTGGGTAAAGTTTTTCATAAACAATATGCTGTAGGAAAATTATGCCTTTTACACGATGAAATGTTTCATGCCCTTCATTGTATAAAATTGTATAAAATCTTTCTTTTTCATAATAAACAGAAGACCTAGCTATAGTGATAGTACTATGTGTTTTGCTCATTCAGTTTTATCTCTCCCATTCATGCAGCTGTTTGCTCTTTCTATCCATCTTTTTCTTCTTTCACTGTCTTTCAATTGCAAGGAGCTGGTTCCTTGGAAAGCTGACTCTCTCTCCGTCCATGGCTATGATGGTGAGTTTAACCCCACCTTCCCATTCAAGTGTTTGTCTTCTATCTGTAGAGGATTTTTATTAGAGATAATTGGGAACCATTGGAGTATATTGAGTTGGGGAGTGCCATGATCAGATCTTTTAATAATCTCTTTTCCAAGGTTTTCTTGAAAACTTTTCCCCTAGTATTCATAAATAATTGGTTTATATTGCTTCTTTCTCTGCTTTTTCACATCTGATTTAGATATCAATCTCTTCTCCATTTCTGCTCTGATGCCACATTACGATATTCATTTTAAGGTTTTATTATAGTAAATTCCATAATATTCAACCAAGACACAGAAACTTTGAATGCATGACCAGTAATGGACTGTGAGTCTAGTCTGACAAATCATCCTTACTTAGGACCCAGAGGCTCATTGCTAAAGAACTAAGCTAACAGGAATCAAATTGTTTTTACCAGAGCAGCTCTTAAAGAACTGAACCTAAGAGTAAAAAGATTCAAATTTTCAGGAGAGGAAACACTCAAAACAATGAAATTCTACGTCTGGAGGAAATGTTGCCTAAAATAGGAAGTACTAGTCCTAGGATTTTATCAGTATGCGGAACATGGAAGTAATGAAATTCCTTCTACCAATGGAGATCAATACTTTATTGTCACTTCAAGTTTTCATTTATTTATTTATTTAAATTTTTAAAGACTTTTTCTTGTTACATAATTCATTTTCTTTCCCTCTTCCCTCACAGAACGGAAAAGCAATTTCACTGTTTTGTGCAAGTGTTATCACTTGATAACTAGTTCAATATTATTCATTTTTGTTATAGAGATATTTTAAAAAACCTGAATGCCCAAATCATATTCCCATATGCAATAGTTAAAATCTAATTATGAGGGAGATTGTTAGGAAAATTAATAGCTTTATTACCTCAAAATAGTGATAGTGAAGAGAGGAAAATGTAGGAAAATGTAGAGAGTTGCTTAACATACTACTCTATTTGCAGCCATGATGGATTGAAGCTCACCAATGACATGGGTTCCTTCAGGTTCCATGCTCCAACCAGAAGAAAGCAAACAGTCTCTGGGTCTCACCTTATAAGCAGTTTTCTCCATCCACTAGCTCTCCCACATCAGTCTCAGGAACCAACCATGATTCCTTAATTTGTCTGGCTCCTCCCAGGTATGACAGTGTGGGATCAGTTCCCCATCTCATTGGTTTCAACTTCCTTTCTCTGAGGGTTTGTCTATCTCTGTACATCTCAGTGGTAGGTGAACTTCTGGTCACTGTTTGATGATGTCAAACAAAACAACATAATGGGGAGAGAAATTCCCTTCCAACAATACCCCCTGTGATTCTATTGAAGACTAGCATGTTGAAACCTCCTCAGTTGAGTTTTGGGGAAGATTAACATGCCTAGTCTCCCCTACAAATCATTTAAAATAACCAACTTATGCCTCTAAAGATTCTCTTACTAGAGGTGCATAAAGTATTGCACTCTGCCTAGAGAGAATTACAATAAATTGGGGATAAGTGGAAAATAAAAGAGAAAAAAGACAAAAACAATGGGGTGGACCAATGGTCCATCTTGCCCTCCCCACCAGGGAGGTGAAGCATGAGTTATGTGTGTTAGAATCCAAATGATGGTGAACTATTCCTGGGAAAGGCAAAGCCAGAGGAAACTCTGGGGGAGGTCCATACTGATCCTGATGTGCAAATTGGTAATCCAAATTGGATACTGGGGCAAAAAAACAAATAAATCATCTAGTAGCAAGTTCCCTCTGAAGTTTCCCTCAAGATATCTGGTGCTCTCACAGTATTTGCCCAGGTGGGTGGGTGCCCCCTATCTCTTGGGGTGGGGGAGGGGTGAGGATTATAATACGGAAAATGGCAGGGTGGAATTCCTGCAGGATACAGGGTCAAGCCTCACCCAGAATTCCAGTGGACCCCCCCCGGAGAACTCTGGGTAAGGGGACAGTTGGAAAGGAGTTAAACAGTTGATTCCTGGGGGTTGAGGTGAGCAGGTCTCTCTGCTTGCTGTTCCTGGTTTGGGGTTTGCCTGGGAGGCCATAGTGGCAAAAGCCATTGTGGTTTCTACTTGGGAGTTTGCTTGTCTAGTGGGATTAGACCTTTCCAGCATCGATATAATAGTTATTTAGATATTAGAAGTGATTATTATAAGCTTAGAGGGCCAATTAGATACTAAGTCTGCCACTCCCTCCTGGGGGGGAGGGGCAGTTCCTACCTGACAGTTCAGGGCTTCCCAGATCTTATCCAAATCCTTGTTACCCCCTCCTTGCTTATCCCTTCCTTCTTTTATAGATATAAATTCCATCTTTTATTAGCTGTTCCTGGGTATTATTTGGGTATACTCACTACTGCCATTAAGCTTGGTTCCTGTCAGTTGCCAGCCTAAGAAGTCAGATCCTTCTCAGTCTTTAACATCAAGAGATCCAGCTTCCCCTTGGTCCCTCAATCAGACTTGTGAAGAATATAAGTGGAGAAAGTGAACATCATTAAAGATTGGCTTTGCTGGGTCCTGTCTGAAGACACACTGGCCTGCCTCCATATTCAACTGAAAATCAACTGTTGGAGGGGGAGGAGTTAGAGAGCAAAGAGTACCTTACCCCCTCCCTAATCACTCAAGCCTGTTTATGGGGAAGAAGTGAGTCTCACAGGCTCCTAGTTCAGGCCAGTCCATCAGCTTCCCAAACATCCCTCTTGTTACAACCATAACAGGGTTCCCCTGGCACCTAACTCCATGCATTTTTATCAGGTCAAGCAACATAATGGGGACAGATATTCCCTTACAACACATATATACATATGATAAGTGATGTCATATATTTTGCTTTTTCATTTCTACTTCCATAGTTCTTTCTATCAATGTGAATAGCATTCTTTCCAATAAGTCCTTCAGAAGTGTCCTGGTTTGTTGCACTTCTACTAACAGCAAAATCCATTACATTGAATTGTTCCACAAGTTTTACTTTCTGTTTACAATGTTCTCCTGGTTCTGTTCATTGGACTCTGCTTCAGTTCACTGAGGTTCTCTCAGCACATAGAGAAATCCTCCAGATCATCAATTCTTACAGTACACTAAGATACCATCACAATCATATAAAAATATTTGTTCAGCCATTCCCCAATCCAGGGACAGATCTTCATTTTCCAGTTTCTTGCTACCAAAGAGAGCAGCTATAAAGATTTTAGTACAAAATTTTTCCCTATTATCTCTTTAGGGTATAAACCTAGTACTTGTATTGCTGTATCAAAAAGTATTCTTTTAAAGCCTTTTGGGCATAATTCCATATTGCCTTCCAGAATGGATAGATTAATTCTCAACTCCAGCAGCAATGCATTACTGTCCCAATTTTGCCATATCTCCTCCAATATTTATTAATTTTCTTTACTGTCATGCTCAATTCATTAATCTCCTCTTTCTCTTTTGTGTAAATATAGGTACTCAGGTATATAAATTTTCCCCAAGTACTTCTTTTGCAGTATCCCAAATATGTTGATATGTTGTTTCTTCATTGTCATTCTCTTCAATGAAATCAGTAATTGTTTCAAATATCTGTTCTTTAACCCACCAGTTTTGGAGAATAAGATTATGTAATTTGCAATTAATTTTTAATTTTCCTCTCCATGTACTCTTACTAATTATAATTTTTATCACATAATGATCTGAAAAAGTTGCATTCATTCTTCTTTTCTGCATTTGTTTGCAATGTTTTTATGCCCTACTACATGGTTAATCTTTGTGAATGTGTCATGTGTTGCTAAAAAGAAGGTATATTCCATTTTATCCCTATTTATTTTCCTCCATAGATCAATTAACTAATTTTTCTAATATTTCAATCACATCTTTTACTTTTTTCTTATTTATTTTTGGTTTGATTTATCTAACTCTGTTAGAGGAAGATTGAGGTTTCCCACTAGTATAGTTTTACTATCTATTTCCTCCTTAAACCCCATGAGTTACTCCTTTAAAAATCTAGAATTATACCATTTGGTGCATACATTTTGAGGACTGATATTTTTTCATTATCTAGATTGACTTTTTATCAGGATGTAATTACATTACTTATCTCTTAATCAGATATATTTTTATTTTTACTTTATTCATATATCATGATTGAGACTCTTGAATTCTTTTTCCTCAGTTCATGCCAAATAAATTCTATTCCAACGTCTTTCCTTTACCCTGTATGTGTCTACTTGCCTCATGTGTGTTTCTTGTAGACAATAGATGGTAGGATTTTTGTTCTTAATCCACTCTGCTCTCTGCTTCCCTTTTGTGGGTGAGTTCATCCATTCACTTTCAGAGATATGATTACCACCTGTGAGTACCCCATCACTTTGATTTCCTCTTTTACTCCTGCACTTTCTTCTTTCCCTATTTTTTCAATACCAGTGTTTGCTTTTAATCAGTCCCCCTTTTCCACAGAATTATTTTACTTTCCTTCACACCCCCTGCCTTCTTATTCCCCTCCTATTAAGGTCTTATAGCCAACCTCCCCATCCCTTGCCTACCTTTTAGTACTCCCTACCCCAAACCTCCCCTTTGTTATTCTCTTTCAACTTCTCTGTAAAGTAAGATAGAATTCTATATCGCAAAAAAATCTGGTTGGTCTTCCCTCTCAGAACTTATTCCACTGAATGTAAGGTTTAAATATTACCTATTAACACTCTCTTCTTCCCCCCCTTTTTTTGCCTTGTATGATGTGACTGTTTCTTTTTTTAAATTTTTTTTTATTTTTTAATCATTTATTAATATTCATTTTTAACATGGTTACATGATTCATGCTCCTACTTTCCCCTTCACCCCCCCATTCGCCCTCCACCCATGGCCGATGCACATTTCCACTGGTTTTAACATGTGTCATTGATCAAAACCTATATCCAAATTGTTGATTGTTGCATTGGTGTGGTACTTTCGAGTCCACATCCCTAATCATGTCCTCCTCAGCCCATGCGTTCAAGCATTTGTTTTTCTTATATGTTTCCTCTCCTGCAGTTCTTCCTCTGAATGTGGCTAGCCCTCCAGAGGGCCTGAGGCTCTTTCAGCAGTCTCAGGGGCTGCTTCCACAGCCTTGCTCCCATCTGCACAGGGTCCCCACTTGAGGTCGAAGCCTGTGCTCGAGATTCTTGTCCACTCCTAGGGCACTGCCTTCACCTGCGCAAATACTCAGGAAAGTCTGTGCATGTTGTTTAGCCTCTTGTGGTCCTAATTCTTGCTGCTTTCAGGAACAAACCCTGGAGCTGCCAATGACTTAATGAGTGCCCCAAATCTGCTTTAACTCTTGTGGGCTGGCCTTGGTGTTGCGCGTGGTGTGTGGGGTGGGGGAGGGGCTTCTTCCTCTCACGTTTTAGTGAGAGCTGTTTCACCCCTTTATAGGGTGGAAATGCCCTGATTCCACGTACCTTCAATGCTGCACCCTGTTGTGGGGTCCCTTCGTTCGTCTGGATTCATTTTTATGTCCCCTTGAGGAGTTCTGTATGATTCGGTTAGGAGAGATGGAGCAGTTTCTCCTTACTCTGCCACCATCTTAAAAGGAATTCCTCATCCTCTTTTTATAGTAACATTCCTCCCCTGCCAAATCACTCTTTATGTGGTATAACTTATGCTATTTCAGTTCTTCCTCAGAGTTTCTCTTCATATCAATGTATTTTTTTTTGGTCAGCAAATAACTTCTATAAAGTACAGAAATTAAAGCAGGATGAGCAAAGGGTTACTTCCATGAAATGCAGTGTGAAAGGTAGGTAGATAAAAGAAATTTCCACATTATAAGGGGGCAAAACTGCAAAAGAAATAGTGCAGACTGACCAGCCCCACTTCCCAACGTCACCTACTGTATGTGAGAAAGAGGCAGGACCTGGGCAACTTCCCAATTCTATGTGGTGGGATAACTAAAGAAGAAGCACTGCAGACTTACCACTGGAGTAGTGATAGTGAGACTTGAAGTTTAATATCACTGGACTGACAGATTAGTGGCAGCCAAGGGATCAGCTAAAAATGGTAGCAATAGAACCAGTAAAGATAGCCTCTGTGCAAAACACTGAAAAGCCTGTTATACCAAAAACAATAATAGTAAAAAAAGACATCACAGAGCTATCCCTGGAAATCCCAGGCTCTGGAGGTGTTTCTCAAAGCTCTAGAGCACTGGCCTCATTCTGAAGCAGCAGTGGCAGTGGCAACAAAAAACTCTTATAGTGGTCTAATTACTCCAATATACAAGGAGTTAAACCAATTGTATAAAAATTATGCCATTCCCCAATTGATAATTGGGCAAGAGACATGAATAGGCAATTTTCAGGTAAAGAAATGAAAAGTATCAATAAGGACATGAGAAAGTGTTCTAAATCTCTAATAATTAGAGAAATGCAAATCAAAACAACTCTGAGGTACCACCTTAGACCTAGAAGATTGGCTAAAATGAAAGAAGGGGAGAGTAATGAATGCTGGAGGGGATGTGGCAAAAATGGGACATTAATGCATTGCTGGTGGAGTTGTGAACTGATCCAACCATTCTGGCTAGCAATTTGGAATTATGCTCGAAGGGCTATAAAAGAATGCCTGCCCTTTGATCGAGCCATACCATTGTTGTGTTTGTACCCCAAAGAGATCATAGATGAATAGACTTGTATGAAAATATTTATAGCTGTGCTTTTTTTGTGGTGGCAAAGAACTGGAAAATGAGGGTATGTTCTTCAATTGGGGAATGGCTGAACAAAATGTGTTATATGCTGTTGATGTAATACTATTGTGCTCAAAGGAATAATAAACTGGAGGAATTCCATGTGAACTGGAAAGACCTCCAGGAACTGATACAGAGTGAAAGGAGCAGAAGCAGAAGAACATTGTACAGAGAGACTGATATACTATGGTAAAATTCGAATACAATGGACTTCTTTACCAGCAGAAAGCAATGACACAAGACAGCTCTGAGGGATTTATGGTAAAGAAAGCTACCCACATTCAGAGGAAGAACTACAGGAGAGGAAACTCATAAGAAAAACAAATGCTTGAACGCATGGGCTGAGGAGGACATGATTGGGGATGTGGACTCGAAACTACCACACCAATGCAAATATCAACAATTTGGAAATAGGTCTTCAACAAGGACACATGTTAAAACCAGTGGAAATGTGCTTCAGCTATGGGTGGGGGAACAGCGGTGGGTGAAGGGGAAAGTAGGAGCTTGAATCATGTAACCATGTTAAAAATGAATATTAATAAATGATTTAAAATAATAAATAAGAAAGAGATAAGAGAGGTGAATGAAATTAGTGTTAATAGATATATGGAGGAAAATACATAGGGAAAAAAAGGAATACACCTTCTTTTCAGCAGCACATGGAACATTCACAAAGATAGACCATCCAATAGGGAACAGAACCATGGCAAACAAATGCAAAAATAATAAATGTAAGCTCAGATCATAATTCAAGAAAAATAGTTGTTAGTAAGAATACATGGAAAGGGAAACGAAAAAAATTAATTGGAAATTAAATAATGTGATTCTCCAAAATAATTTAGAGAAAGAACAAATGACAGAAACAATTAATAATTTCATTGAAGACAATGACAATGATGAGACATCTTACCCAAACCTAAGTGATACAGCAAAAACCATTCTAAGGGGGAAATTTATATCACTGAGTGAATATATTAACAAATTAGGGAAGGCAGAAGTTAATGAATTGGGCATGCAACTTAAAAAACCAGAAAATGAACAAATTAAAAATCCCCAGATGAAAACTAAATTAGAAATACTAAAAATCAAAGGAGAAATTAACAAAATGAAAGTAAAAGAAGTATTGAATTAATTAATGAGACTAGAGACTAGAGAATTAATAAATGAGACTAGGTATTTTGAAACAATAGATAAAATGGACAAAGTACTGGTAAATGTAATTAAAAAAGGAAAGAAGAAAACCAAATTAACAGTATCAAAGATGAAAAGGGAGACCTCAACTCTAATGAAGAGAAAATTAAGGCAATCATTAAAAACTATTTTGCTCAATTATATGGCAATAAATTTAGCGATCTAGGTGATATGGAAGAATATTTAGAAAAATATAAGTTGCCTAGATTAACAACAGAAGAAATAGAATACTTAAATAATTCAATATCAGAAAAAGACATTGAACAAGCCATCAAAGAACTCCCTAAAGAAAAATTCCCAGGACCAGATGGATTCACAAGTGAATTCTATCAAACATTCAAAGAACAATTAATCCCAATACTATACAAATTATTTGAAATAATAAGAAATAAAGGAGTCTTACTAAATTCCTTTTATGACACAAATATGATACTGATTCCAAATCCAGGTAGATCAAAAACAGAGAAATAAAATTACAGACCAATCTTCCTAATGAATATAGATGCAAAAATCTTAAATAGAATATTAGCAAAAAGACTCCAGCAAGTGATCAAGAGGGTTATCCATCACGATCAGGTGGGATTTATACCAGGAATGCAAGGATGGTTCAACATTAGGAAAACCATCCATATAATTGACCATATCAACAATCTAACAAACAAAAATCACATGATTATCTCAATAGATGCTGAAAAAGCCTTTGACAAAATACAACATCCATTCCTATTGAAAACACTAGAAAGTATAGGAATAGAAGGTTCTTTCCTAACAGTAATAAATATTATATATCTAAAACCATCAACAAGCATCATATGCAATGGGGATAAATTAGAAGCCTTCCCAATCAGATCAGGCATGAAACAAGAATGCCCATTATCACTTCTATTATTTAACATTGTAATAGAAACACGAGCAGTAGCAATTAGAAAAAAAATTGAAGGTATCAAAATAGGCAATGAGGAGACTAAGCTATCATTCTTTGCAGATGATTTGATGGTCTACTTAAAAGTCCTAGAGCCTCAACTAAAAAGCTAGCAGAAATAATCTACAACTTTAGCAATGTTGCAGGATACCAAACAAATGCACATAAATCATCAGCATTTCTATATATTTCCAACACATCACAACAGCAAGTGGTAGAAAGAGAAACACCATTTATAATTACCCTAGACAATATAAAACACTTAGTAATCTATCTGCTAAAACAAACACAGGAATTATAAAAACATAACTACAAAACACTTTGCAAACATTTAAAACTAGAGCTAAACAATTGGGAAAATCATTGAATACTCATTGGTAGGATGAGCTAACATAATAAAAATGACCATTCTACCCAAATTAATTTACTTATTTTGTGCCATACTGTAGTAAGGAAGATTTATTTATTAATTTATGTAGCAATAGTTTATATGGACCTAGCAGGAAGGACTGGAGCATTCCAAGATGGAATGAAGGAGCAAGAAGTGGGCTTGTGTTCTGAGAAAAACACCATTAGTGGTTAGCAGAAAAGTGGTCTCTCTGTTGCTAGACCAGGGAGGTCTCAAACCTGCATCTTGATTCCCTGGGATCCTGAGTGGTGGTGGCTTTCAGTGAGTGGAAAAGCCCTGCAGAGTTGCGCCAAGTGGAGGAAGGGTTTGGGACCTGGTGGACAGCATCTCAAGCACACTCTCTCTACTTGGATACCTTGGACCACCTTGGCTTTTGGCATCCTATGATCATCTGTGGATTACTGTGAGAACCCCGGGGCCACCCTCAGATCCATTAGCTGTGCTGGTCAAACCTGGCTGGAAACAGGTTTGAAGCAGACTTCCCTGTGACTCCTGCACTGCTCCTTTGGGCCCTGCCTGCTTAGGTCACTAAGATTAGAAAAGTCAAGTCTTCCCCCTGCCCTGTAGTTTTGCCCTTTAGGTTTTAGTGTAGAATCCCATATCCCTCATTTATTTAGTTAAACATAATTAAAACTGCTAAAACCTTTTACCTTGCCTACTGGTTTCAAAGACTCTGGCCTAGTGGTGAGCTGAATGACAGTTGGCCAACAGCCATTAATGTCAGATAGCAGCAGCTTAGCTTTGTACTCTGGTCTCCCTGTCCTGGTCCTGTCTCTCCTTCAACCCAGTGTGTGTACCCACAACCATTAGGTTATATTTTAACCTCTCTGGTGCCCCCATCTTTTTTACAATACTTATAAATCTACCATAAAAGTTTTTACTAAATTAGAAAAAAGTATAACAAAGTTTATTTGGAAGAACAAAAGATCAAAAATATCATGGGAAATAATGAAAAAAAAACTTTCCTCTTCTTGAAAGCAAAGTCTTTGTTTAATCTTTGTTATCTCAAAAGATGAGCACATAGTTTACATAGTGGTAATTTAATAAGTGTTTTTTCATTTTAAAGAAATTTTTGTATTTTTTACCACATTTTTAGTAGCTCTGCAGAAAGATCAAAAGCTTTTCCCTCATTTATCTATTTATAAATAAAGAGGTTTTTAATGTTATTCAGGCATTTCTGTTGTATTCTCCTAGTGGTTGACCATTTCCTTCTCCATATAAGGAGTTTTGGAATGACAAAATTCAAATTATTTCATGGCCAAAGGAAGAGCATTGGATCTATTCCAAAAGAGAATTTAATTAGTAAATATTTTTTGGAGACAGTTACGGTAATTCCTGGAGAAGCTGTTACCTGTCTTCTATATTGGAAAGACTGTCATGTGGAAGAGAAATCAGACATTTTCTGTTTGACGATAAAGAGCAGAAACAGGAACAAAAAGTAGCTTTTCACAAACATGAAATTTGGACTTTTTATCAGGAAAACAAAGAAATTCCTGACAATTAGATTTGACCAAACATGGAATATTGTTGTTCAGTCTTATCTGAATTTTTTTACCTCATATGAGCTTTCCTTGGCAAAGTTACTGGGATGGATTGCTAGTTCATTCTTCACCTTATTTCACACTTAAGAAAAATGAGGCAAACAGGATTGAGTAACTTGCCCAAGGTCATACAGCTATTAAATGCCTGAGGCAGTATTTATATTCAACAAGAGGATTCAACAAGCCAGGGCTCTGTCTACTTCCCCACTTAGCTGCTTGATGTATACTGAAATACAGCATAGACTGCCTCAAGAGCAGGTGGGTTCCTCTTCTAAGGAGGTCTTCACAAAGAGGCTGGGTTCTATTTGTCCTGTATCATGTTCATAGGGACCTTTTCACATATAGATTGAACCAAATAACAACAAAGGTTTCTTCCAACTCTCAGCTATTTTGAACTGTCTAGGCAGTAGGGGTTAAGTGACTTGGCCAGGATCACACAGCTAGGAAGTATCTGGAGAAGATTTGAACCTACAACCTTTCATCTCTACACCTGGCTCTCAATCTGCTGAGCCAACTAGCTGTGCCACCACCAGCAACAACTCTTACTTTTTCTGATGCTCTGATTCTGCAATTCTTGGCAAGTGTCTTTATCTCCTAGAAAAGGAAAAACAAAGACAAAGAGATTTTTAGGTATGTTCTCAGCTATTCCTCACAACACTTTGTTTTTTTTTACTATCATCTCTGTCCCTTCCCTAGAGAGGGTAGGAGAAAGGCTGGAGAATTTTTTCAGAAAAATGGAGATACCTATTTTGTGATTACTGTAGAATCCATCAGTTATGTGAGCCCTGAGAGTCTTACAGGAACATTGGTAGAGGAAACAACTGATGAGGAAGCATTCTCAGCTATTATGAACAAGTACCTACTCCAAAAACTCAAAGTCTAAAAGACTGGCTTGGGGAAGTAGGAGTTGTTATGCCTGGAGAATTATCCCAATAAATGAGTCTAGAACCAACAATGCAAGATGCAAAGGGACTTTATTGTCTAGCTAGAGCTAGGGTCTCCCACCTAAAGCTGGTGAGTGACCCTGAGCTGTGCCTAGGCTTGAGTTTTTATTGAGTAGCAGTTAGCAGGGGACAGGGTAGGGGAATGTCTTCAGGTTGGGAAATCCTGCAGATAAGGGGAATGTCTGTAAGGTATCCTTGCAGATAAGAGGAATGTCTGCTGGGAAGAGATCCTGCAGATAAGGGGAAGGTCTGCAAGGTAGATAAGGTCAGGCTCTGAAGACCAGAGGTCTGCAAGTTTGGGATTCCTATGGACAATCCTATTTCACCATAATGTCCTACAAGGGTCAGGCCCATAATGTCATACAGGGGTCAGGATTTTAATTCTGACTCTTTCTAGTTTCCACAGAGTTCAGTAAGATTTCTTAGTATTCCATTGAAGTACACAGAGCGGATCCCAATAATGAGTCTGAGACCAGCAGTGCAAAATTCAAAGGGACTTTATTGTTTAGCTTGAGCTAGGGTCTCATGCTGAAAAGCTGAAGAGACCCAGAGGTGGTTTAGAGGTCCAGTATTTAAGCAGGAGTGGGTACAAGGAAACAGGAACTTGGGAAACAGATGTCTGTTCAGATAGCTGCAGGGTTGGAATTCCTGTAGATCTGTCTGTTTTACTACAGTGTCATGCAAGGGTTAGGGATTCTAGTTCTAACCTTCTGGCAAGGGTTAGTAGTTAGGTCAGGAATTTTAGTTCTAACCTCCTGGGTTCCACACCATAATTGGCATTTGAATAGAGTATTTCTGAATCTATGGCAGGATTTTTATCTGGTACTCCATACTGTATCTCTCATAGGCCTAGACTAAAAAGAAATTAATATTTATTTACATGCATAAATGGTGTTTATCCAAATAAATAGAACAAAAACCCCCTTAACACAACAAGAAATTATTTTTGTCTCTAGAGTTTAGCCCAGTGCCTTCCACAGAAGTAGTATTTATTGAACAAATGGTGTGAAAACTCTTTCATCATGATTATCTAGAAAATGTATGGATGAGAATTAGTGACAGGCTAATGGAATTCATAGTCTATGTCATATTAGTGCAGTTATGTATATATTGGAGGTTTGGAGATTATCTGGGAAAGGAGGTGCAAAGAGGGCATTTCGACATAAGGGCTTAAAGGGGAGATTTTGGGAAAAGTCTGTTATAGAAGTTAAGATTTGAGCTGAATCCTGAAAGAAGTCAAAGAAGCCAGAAGATAGAGGTGAGGTTGGAGAAAATTCTAGTCACAAAAACCTGGACAGAAAGCTCAGAGATAGGAGGAGTGATGGGAGTAGTAAGTGCCACCAGTAAGTGGCACTAATATGGGGTAGCTGAGGATGTGAAGAGCACCAAAATATAAGAGAATTGTAAAGATAGTAAGAGATCAAGATGGTTTTTTAAAGTTGTGGGAGCACAATAAGAGAAACAGAGTCTCAAATAGATAAAAATCTGAGACTCTTCTTTTGACCCCTTTTATGATCCATACATTTTCTTATTGAAAAAACATCATAGCCTTATTGAAAAGCTTTAAGTTCCTAGAAAACCATAAGTTACAGAGTTAACAATTTCTCACCTTAATAATTAAGAAGCCTGAACTCTAAAAAATATTACTTAGTCAAGATCAGAACAAGAAAAATCTAGACAAGACTTTATCTGACCAGGTACAATCTTGTAAATCAAGAGTACAAGACTCAATTCATTTAAGATATCTATGGAATGTGGTTACTACTCTCAGAATTAACCTTCTGCTAATGGGCAGCTGGAATTTGGCCTTAGACTTTGTCCTATTTTTCTACCTTGAAGACTAATAGATATTTGTATAATTGATAACCCCTACATAGTTGTAAAGTTTTCTTAGTGTGTGTGTGTGTGAATTGGGTTTGGTAGACATCATATAAATAAAATCCTAAGCTCATCACAAGGAGACACAGCAGCACCATGAGGTGACAGAAAGACATGTCTGCTTCTTTCTTATCAACTAAGCCATCATTATCAAATTATCTGGAGATGATAAAAAGAACTCAACAAAAAGTCAAACATAGAAAGTGAAGGAACTGAAGTCAAGTTAGACTTACTGAGGAAAAGCAACTCTAAAAGACATGCTTGTGAGTTTGCCTTGGATATTATGGCAAGACCTTATCTGAAAATAGCAGCTCAAAAGTATTGTCTAGCTGTAACCAAAGCTTCCTTCATAATTATCTTTGAGTTATTCAACATTTTGATGACAAAAGAAGCTTTTATAATGTCATGACCAAATGACTCAGACTCATTTCCACCTTTCCCCAATTGAAGGGCACATCCTTTTTTTTCAGTTTTTTGCCACAACAAAGAGTGTGGCTATAAATATTTTTGTACATGACTTTTTCCATATGATCTCTTTGGGGTTATAAACCCAGCAGTGGTATGGCTGGATCAAAGGGCAGGCAGTCTTAATGCCCTTTGGGCATAGTTCCAAATTGTCATCCAGAATGTCTTGATCAATTCACAACTCCACTAGCAATGAATCAATGTCCAAATTCTGCCACATCCCCTCCAACATTCACCACATTCCTTTGCTGTCATGTTAGACAGTCTGCTAGGTTCTAGGTGGTACCTCAGAGTTGTTTTGATTTGCATTTCTTTAATTATAAAAGATTTAGATCACTTTCCCACATGCTTATTGATAGTTTTGATTTCTTTATCTGAAAACTACCTATTCATGTCCCTTGCCCATTTATCAATTGGGGAATGTCTTGCTTTTTTGAACAATTGACTTAGTTCCTTATATATTTGAATAATTAGACCTCTGTCAGAGTCTTTTGTTAGAAAGATTTTTTTCCCAATTTGTTGATTCCCTTCTAATTGTGGTTGCATTGTTTTTGTTTGTAAAAAAAACTTTTTAATTTAATGTAATCAAAATTATTTTTTTTACATTTTACAATTTTTTCTAACTCTTCCTTGGTTTTAAAATCTTTCCTTTCCCAAATATCTGACAAGTATAGTATTCTATGTTCTCCTAATTTACTTATAGTTTTCTTCTTTATATTCAAGTCATTCACCCATCCTGAATTTACCTTGTGTAGGGTGTGAGATGTTTATCTAAGCCTAATCTCTCCCAAATTGTTTTCCAATTTTTTCCCAGCATTTTTTGTCAAATAGTGGATTTTTGTCCCCAAAGCTGAGCTCTTTGGATTTATCATAAACTGTCTTCCTGATATCACTTACCCCAAGTCTATTTCACTGATCCTCCCTTCTTTCTCTTAGCTAGTACCATATTGTTTTGATGATCACTGCTTTATAGTACAGTTTAAGATCTGGTACTACTAGGCCACCTTCCTTTACATTTTTTTTATTATTTCCCTTGATATTCTTGATCTTTTGTTCTTACAAATGAGTTTTGTCATAGGTTTTTCGAATTCAGTAAAAAAGTTTTTTGGTAGTTTGATAGGTATGGCACTAAATAAGCAAATTAATTTGGGTAGAATGGTCATTTTTATTATGTTAGCTCATCCTACCCTTGAGCAATCATTATTTTTCCAATTGTTTAGACCTAGTTTTAATTGTTTGGAAAGTGTTTTGTAGTTGTTTTTGTATAATTCCTGTGTTTGTTTTAGTAGATAGATTCCTAAGTATTTTATATTGTCTAGTGTGATTTTAACTGGAATTTCTCTTCAGAACCCTGTTTTAGAAAGATAATATTTTCAATTTAGTGGAGGATGCACTGGAGGAGGGAGAGACCCATCTTTAAGTCATTTGGATAATGAATAAGTGAGGCAATAAGGGATTCATGGCTCTTTAGTTGTTAGAAAAACCAATGTCTAAATCAATATGGTTTGTTGTCTTTTTCATTACATAGCTGTTACATAATAATAAATGAAAAAGTTGGGTGATACAGGGCACCAACCCTGAAGTCAGGTTGAGTTCATGTCTGACTTTCAGACACTTACTAGGTAAGTCACTTAACCCTTATTTACCTTAGTTTCTCATCTGTAGGCATCTTTGCTAAGAAAATGCTATCAACTTCAAGACAGACTCAACTATAGTGTACAACAACAATCATAAATGAGGAATCATCCTATGATTATTTTAGAATTATTACCAAATTCACTTCTGTAAAGATGCAGTTGAGTTAATCTCATTATACACAGATATTTTGTGTACTTTACAGTGAAGGAATTAAGAGAGCTAGTATGAGTGAAAATTTAATGAACACCCACTGATTCCATCTTGTGACTCATTACTAGAGCTAGGGCAATTCTCTTTCTTTTTTTTTAAATATTAATTAATTTATTTATTTGTAATATTTTTCCATGGTTACAAGAGTCATTTTCTTTCCCTTCCCTCTCACCACCTCCTTCCCATAGTTGAAGCTCAATTCCACTGGGTTTAACATGTGTCATTGATCAAGACCTATTTCTCTATTGGGCAACTCTCTTTCTCTTCAGTTATGGGTTGTTAAGGTAATTCTCAGACTGCAGTATGACAGGCAGCAGCACAACTCAGCTTGGGGGGGATGGGCTCTCTTTGGAGCCAGTACCAATGAAATCTCTGTAGGCAAAAGCTGAGAGTCCTTAACACTGAGGGCCCCAGGCCGAATGGCTCCTTTGTAGATTATACCTAGATATCCTTAGATATTAAATATGACTTGGAAGGTAATTGCCAATACTGAAGATATCTCTAGTTGTTAGAGATCAATTCACAAGCTGGAAGTTGTGTGGAAAACCTATGAAAATCTCTCACAGCATGGAGTCTCTCTCAACTGCCAACTCCTAAAAAACTGGAAAATTACACCAAGCGAAGATGGTGTAACAGTGACATGGTAACTGCTTCTTATAATGGGTAATTTCTTTAATTAACAAAGGAGGCTATTAACAGAGGGTGCTGGGAATTTAGGAAAGATGGGAAAGGACAGAGGCTTCGGGGAAAACTAATACTCAATTTAATGAAGTGGGAATCAGTCTATTCCCCTTTCAGGGAGACCTCTGAATGAGATTCCACACTGGGCTTGGTTACAGCTTCTATTCTCCAGCTTGCTGATGACTGTGTGAGTTAGGCCTGATGAATGAGGTTGATGTTCTTCAGAGATGATCTATAGAAGATGATGGAAATTTGTTTGATGATATATATAGAAACTACAGAATGCAGGTTGTGAGAGAGATAGAATGGACTGCTGGATATAGCACTGAGGATATAGGCTAATCCCAATCCTGAAGGAGATTCCTGGGGTTCAAAGGAGATGACCCAAAACCTCCCTTCACCCTCTCACCCACACTCTGGACTGAGGTGCTTTGCCTGGGATCCACCTCCTTATATAGTGCTTCCCCAATGGTCTTTTAGCTGACTCTTGGCTCCTTTGGGATTTCTGATTCTGAACCCCAACCTGATGTTGCTTATAGAAGACAGACACTTCCAAAAGATGGCTATAGGGAGGGATTGTGGGAAGATGATGGCTTAGATGGAGCCAATCTTTAAACCTCTTCTCCCTTCCACACTGAGATAAAAAACAATGCACTTCAAGAAGAAAGAGGACCAAAATCTAACAACAGGACAGAGCAAATGGGAAACCTACTTCAGGACAGCTCAAGAGGTACATCAATAAAAAGGCTTGAATTCTTGAACTGTCAGGTCTGAGGGTATAGAAGGGAAATCCCAAGACTCCTCCCCAAAATGCTGTGCAGATATCCAGTGGCCCCTGAAATCTCAGGGACGGTGGGCAGACTGGCCTGGAGAGAGGTCCTTGTTGTTGCTGGACTTGGGGAGTTGATCGCAGGCACTGGAGAGGTGACTGGAGGAGAAAGCCAGAGAAACACAGCAAAAATGGTGGGAAGATGGAGGTTTAAAGAGAGGCAAAACCTCAGACCTCAGACCACTTGGCTTTGTCACACCAAGATAGAGAACAAAGGGCTTCAAGAGGAAAAAAAAACCAGATCAAACACAAGGACAGACTAAAGGGACCCTATTGCTGGACAGCTCAGCTCATCAAAAAAGCTCCTTCTTGTCTCTCCCACTTTTTTCTTTCTTTCTTGATGTTTTAGCCTCAGGACAGATTAAGCAGTACAGACTAATCCAATCAATATAGGTTTAATCCTATCAATTGGACATACAAGAAGTCTTCAGAGAGCAGAGAAAATAACTACAAACCTCCACTGCCAGCTGGGGGAAGATCTTTCATCAAAGATCATTAAATACATCTGCTCAAACTAGCAGAACATAAAAGGAAAAAAATGAGTAAACAACAGAAAAATAGAAAAGAAATGAAAATTGACAGCTTCTTTCAAGGAAGTCAAAAGAGAGCAAATGAAACAGAAATAGAAGAGGAAGTAGTTCCAGCGAACTGGACACAGGCTTTACAAGATCTCAAAATTCAATTTACTCAAGAATTTAAAACTCAATTAATTCAAGAACTTCAGGAACTCAAAAAAACGATCAAGAGAGGCTGAAGAAAATTTGAAAAAGGAAATAAATGAGCTAAAACAAGAAAATAAAGTCTTAAAGGCCAGAATTGGCCAGCTTGAAAATGAAGCAAAGAAGGCAAAAGATGATCTACAAAGAAAATCAGAACAGAAAGAGAAGCATTACCAAAAAGTAAGGGATGAAATTTAGTCTTTAAAAAACAGAACTCAACAACTAGAAGCAAATGACTTAACAAAAGAGAAAGAATATATTAAACAAAATTAAAAAATGAAAAATTTGAGGAGAATATGAAACACCTCATTGATTCAACCAAAGATCTGGCTAGAAGAGACAACTTAAGAATTATTGGTTTACCAGAACATCATAATGAAAGAAAAAGTTTAGATAGCATTTTACAAGAAAGTACCAGAGAAAATTGTCCAGAAATTCTTGAACAAAAGGAAAAGTGGAAATTGATAGAATCCACAGATCATCTCCTACATTTAATCCACAACTGACAACTTCCAGGAATATTATAGCCAAATTCAAAAACTACCAGACCAAGGAAAAAATATTACAAGCTGCCAAAAGGAAGTCATTCAGACTTCTATCAGAGAACCACAGTTAGGTTAACACAGGATATGGCTGCATCTACATTGAAAGACCAGAAGGGATGGAGCACAATAATCAGGAAAGAAAGAGAACTGGGTCTAAAACCAAGAATCAACTATCCAGCAAGACTAACTATATTATTGCAGGGGAAAGTATGGTCATTCAATAAAATTGAAGACTTCCAAACATTCATCAAGAAAAAACCGGACTTAAACAGAGAGTTTGCTGCCCAAACCCAGAACTCAAGAGAATCAACATAAGGTAATTAAAAAAATGGGGGGAGGAGAAAAAATTATTTTCTTTAAGGGACACAACAAGTTCAATCAATTTATATCCCAAGAAGAAAAGAAGGTTTTGGCAAATATTAAAAAGTATTATTAAAAACAGGGTAACTAGAAGAAATTTACATAGAGGGAACAGGGACAAACTGTATAGGATGAAATGTCAAGAGATATATAAATATGTATATGTATGTATCTATGTATGTTTAAATATATACAAAACTGTGGGGAAGAAAATAACAATAAGAAAAAAAGGAAAGCAAACAAAAAGGAATAAATTTATATTCCATAAAGAAGCACGTGGGATCAACAGGGAAAAATAACAATACACTGTAAGGGTAAAGAGGTTAGAGAGAGGGAATATTCAATACTTAAGGTCATTGAAATCAACTTAGAGAAGAACAATTAGATCCATAGGGGCAGAAAATTGATTCACACCCTATAGAGAAGTAGAAGGGTAACAAAGGGACTGGTAGGGAGGGAAGTAATACTAGGGAGGGAGAGGACCTGGTGGGGAGAAGAACCATGTGGCTTTAAAGAACAATAAGAGGGGAATAATGAGGGAGGGGGGAGAAAGGGATGTACAACAAGGGAGGGGATTATAGGAACTGATTAAAAACAAAACACTGGTATAGAAGGAAACAGTGAAAGAAGAAAGGACAGGACAAGGAGAGAGAATCAAAATGTCTGGGAATGCAGAGTTAATAATTATAACTCTGAATGTGAATGGGATGAATTCACCCATAAAACAAAAGTAAATAGCAGAGTGGATTAGAAACCAAAACCCAACCATATGTTGTTAACAAGAAAAACACATTAGACAGACAG
Source organism: Gracilinanus agilis (assembly GCF_016433145.1). Taxonomy (NCBI): domain Eukaryota; kingdom Metazoa; phylum Chordata; class Mammalia; order Didelphimorphia; family Didelphidae; genus Gracilinanus; species Gracilinanus agilis. Next base: position 184,484,619 of record NC_058131.1, on the reverse strand, counting down.
ACAGACATAGAATGACAATGAGAGGATGGAGCAAAATCTTTTGGGCTTCAAATGAGAAAAAAAGTTAGGGGTGGCTATCATGATCTATGACAGAGCAAAAGTAAACATAGGTAAGGTTAAAAGAGATAGGGAAGGTTACTACATCCTAGTAAAAGGCAGTATAAAGAATGAAGAAATATCAGTATTCAATATGTATGCACCAAACAGAATAGCTTCCAAATTTCTAAAGGAGAAACTAGTGGAGGTCAAGGATTAAATAGATAGCAAAACCATACTAGAGGGGGACCTGAACCTTCTCCTATGAGATCTAGATAAGTCAAACCAAAAAACAAATAAGAAAGAGATAAGAGAGGTGAATGAAACCCTAGAAAAATTCGACTTAATAGATATTTGGAGAGAAATAAATAGAGAAAAAAGGAATACACCTTCTTTTCAGCTGCACATGGATCATTCACAAAGATAGATCATGTAATAGAGCACAGAAACGTGGCAAAAATACAAAAAAGTAGAAATAATAAATGTAACCTTCTCAGATCATAATGCAATAAAATAGCTATTAGTAAGAATACATGGAGAGGCAAACCAAAAACTAATTGGAAATTAAATAATATGATTATCCAAAATAATTTAGTAAAAGAACAAATCACAGAAACAATTAATAATTTCATTCAAGACAATGACAATGATGAGACATCTTACCCAAACTTATGGGATGCAGCCAAAGCAGTTCTAAGGGGAAAATTGATATCAGTGAGTGCATATATTAGCAAATTAGGGAGGGCAGAGGTTAAGGAATTGGGCATGCAACTTAAAAAACTAGAAAAAGAACAAATTAAAAATCCTCAGAGGAAAACTAAATTAGAAATACTAAAAATAAAAGGAGAAATTAATAAAATCAAAAGTAAAATAACTATTGAATTAATAAATAAGTGTAGAAGCTGGTATTTTGAAAAAAAAACAGATAAAATAGACAAAGTACTGGTAATCTAATTAAAAAAAGGAAAGAAGAAAAACAAATTAATAGTATCAAAGATAGAAAAGGAGACCTCACCTCTAATGAAGAGGAAATTAAGGCAATCATTAAAAACTATTTTGTCCAATTATATAGCAATAAATTTTATAATCTAGGTGATAAGGATGAATATTTGCAAAAATATGAATTGCCTAGATTAACAGCAGAAGAAATAGAATACTTAAATAATACAATATCAGAAAATGAAATTGAACAGGCCATTAAAGAACTCCCTAAGAAAAAATTGCCAGGGCCTGATAGATTGAAAAGTTAATTCTATTAAACATTGAAAGAAGAATCAAACCCAATACTATACAAATTATTTGATATAATAAGCAAAGAAGGAGTCTTACCAAACTCCTTTTATGACCCAAATATGGTACTGATTCCAAATCCAGGTAGATCAAAAAAAGAGAAAGAAAATTACAGACCAATCTCTTTAATGAATACAGATGCAAAAATCTTAAATAGAATGCTAGCAAAAAGACTCCAGCGAGTGATCAAGAGGGTTCTTCATCATGATCAGGCAGGATTTATACTAGGAATGCAAGGATGGTTCAACTTTAGGAAAACTATCCACATAATTGACCATATCAACAAGCAAACCAACAAAAACCACATGATTATCTCAATACATGCTGAAAAAGCCTTTGAAAAATACAACACCCATTCCTACTGAAAACACTAGAAAGTATAGGAATAGAAGGTTCTTTCCTAAAAATAATAAACAGTATATATCTTAAACCATCAACAAGCATAATATGCAATGGGGATAAATTGGAAGCCTTTTCAATAAGATCAGGTGAGAAAAAAGGATGCCCATAATGACCTCATTTATTTAACATTGTACTAGAAACACTAGCAGTAGTAATTAGAGAAGAAAAAGAAATTGAAGCTATTAAAATAGGCAAGGAGGAGACTAAGCTATCACTATTTGCAGATGATATGGTGGTCTACTTAAAAAATCCTAGAGAATCAACTAAGAAGCTTGTAGAAATAATCAACAACTTTAGCAAAGTTGCAGGATACAAAATTAATGCACATAAATCATCAGCATTTCTATATATTTCCAACAAATCACAGCAGTAAGAGGTAGAAAGAGAAACACCATTTAAAATTACCCTAGACAATATAAAATACTTAGGAATCTATCTAACAAAACAAATACAGGAATTATATGGACATAACTACAAAACACTTTCCAAAAAAGTAAAACTAGATCTAAACAATTTGAAAAACATTGAGTGTTCATGGGTAGGACGAGCTAACATAATAAAAATTACCATTCTACCCAAATTAATTTACTTATTTAGTGCCTTACCTATCAGACTACCAAAAACCTTTTTTACTAAATTAGAAAAAAGTATAACAAAGTTTATTTGGAAGAACAAAAGATCAAGAATATCAAGGGAAATAATGAAAAAAAAACGTGAAGGAAGGTGGCTTAGCAGTACCAGATATTAAGTTATACTATAAAGCAGCAGTAATCAAAACAATATGGTACTAGCTAAGAGATAGAAGGGAGGATCAGTGGAATAGACTTGGAGTAAGTGATGTCAGCAAGACAGTGTATGATAAACCCAAAGAACCCAACTTTTGGGACAAAAATCCACTATTTGACAAAAACTGCTGGGAAAATTGGAAAGCAGTATGGGAGAGATTGGGTCTAGATCAACATCTCACACCCTATACCAAGATAAGCTCAGAATGGGTGAAAGACTTAAATATAAAGAAGGAAACTTTAAGTAAATTAGTTGAACACAGAATAGTATATTTGTGATATCTCTGGGAAAGGAAAGATTTTAAAACCAAACAAGAGTTAGAGAAAATTATAAAATGTAAAATAAATGATTTTGATTATATTAAATTAAAAAGGTTTTGTACAAAGAAAAACAATGCAACCAAAATCAGAAGGGAAACAACAAACTGGGGAAAAACTTTATAATAAAAAATTCTGACAGAGGTCTAATTACTCAAATATACAAGTAGATAAATCAATTGCATAAAAATCAAGCCATTCCCCAATTAATAAATGGGCAAGGGACATGAATAGGCAATTTTAAGATAAAGAAATAAAAAGTATCAATAAGCACATGAGAAAGTGTTCTAAATCTCTAATAATTAGAGAAATGCAAATCAAAATAACTCTGAGGTACCACCTTACACCTAGCAGATTGGCTAAAATGATAGCAGGGGAGAGTAATGAATGTTGGAAGGGATGTGGCAAAATTGGGATGTAAATACACTGCTGGGCAAGTTGTGAACTGATCCAACCATTCTGGATGGCAATTTGGAACTATGCCCAAAGAGAGATAAAAGAATGCCTGCCCTTTGATCCAGCCATACCATTGCTGGGATTGTACCCCCAAAGAGATTATAGATAAATAGACTTGCATAAAAATATTTATAGCTCTACTCTTTGTGGAGGCAATAAACTGGAAAGCAAGGGTATGCCCTTCAATTAGGAATGGCTGAACAAATTGTGGTATATGTTGGTGATGGAATACTATTGTGCTCAAAGCAATAATAAACTGGAGGAGTTCCATGTGAACTGGAAAGACCTCCAGGAATTGATGCAGAGTGAATGGAGCAGAGCCAGAAGAACATTGTACACAGAGACTGATATACTGTGGTAAAATCGAATATAATGGACATCTGTACTAGCAGCAATACAATGACCTAAGACAATTCTGAGGGATTTATGGAAAGGAACACTACCCACATTCAGAGTAAGAACTACAGGAGAGGAAACGCAGAAGAAAAACAACTGCTTGGACACTTGGGTTGACCACACTCATGTAACTGTCAATAATATGTAAATTAGTCTTGACTGACCACACATAATAAAACCAGTGGAAATGCGAATTAGCTACAGCAGAGGGGAGGGGCCTTGAGGGGGTGAAGAGGAAAGTAAAAACATGAGTTGTGTAGTCATGGAAAATTTTTCTAAAAATAAAAAATTATTTAAAAAAAACCCTAAGGTCCCACATATGTGATGGATTCTACAGGAATCACAAAATAGGTGTCTTCATTTTCTGAGAAAAATGCCCCAGACTTTCTTCTACCCTCTCTAGGGAAGGGACACAGATAGTAGTAAGAAGTCAATGTGTTGTGAGGAATAGCTGAGAATACAACTAACAAATTTATTTCTCTTTGTTTTTCCTTTTCTAGGGGATAAAACACTTGCCAAGAGTTGCAGAATCAGAGCTTCAGAAAAAGTGAAAGTTGTTTCTGGTGGTGGCACAGCTAGTTAGCTCAGTAGATTGAGAACTAGGTGTAGAGATGGGAGGTTGTAGGTTCAAATCTTCTTCAGATACTTCCTAGCTGTGTGATCCTGGCCAAGTCACTTAACCCCTACTGCCTAGAAATTCATAAAAGCTGAGAGTTAGAAGAAACCTTTGTTGTTATTTGGTTCAATCTATATATGAAAAGGTCCCTACGAACATAATACAGGACAAAAAGAACCCAACCTATTTGTGAAGACCTGAGAATAGCAACCCACCTCCTCTTGAAGAAGTCTATGCTGCATTTCAGTATACATCAAGCAGCTAAGTGGGGAAGTAGACAGAGCTCTGGCTTTGGAGTCAGAAAGACTCCTCTTCTTGAATACAAATACTACCACAGGCACTTAATAGCTGTATGACCTTGGGAAAGTTACTCAATCCTGTTTGCCTCATTTTTCTCATCTGTGAAATGAGGTGGAGAATGAAATGGGAATCCATCCCAGTAGCTTTGCCAAGAAAAGCTCATACGGAGTCAAAAAAGTCAGATAAGACTGAACAACAATATTCCATATTTGGTCAAATCTAATTGTCAGGAATTTCTTTGTTTTCATGATAAAAAGTCTAAATTTCATGATTCAAAAAAGCTACTTTTTGTTCCTGTTTCTGCTCTCTATGGCCAAACAGAAAACATCTGATTTGTCTTCCACATGACAGCCATTCCAATATGGAAGACAGGTAACAGCTTCTCCAGGAATTACTGTAACCATCTCCAAAATAAATATTTACTAATTAAATTCTCTTTTGGAATAGATCCAATGCTCTTCCTTTGGCCATGAAATAGTTTGAATTTTTTCATTCCAAAACTCCTTATATGGAGAAGGGAATGAATGGTCAACCACTAGAAGAATACAACTGAAATGCCTGAATAACAACATAAACTTCTTTATAAATAGATAAGTGCAGAGAAAAGCTTTTGATCTATGCACAGAGCTACTAAATATGTGGGAAAATATACAAAAATTATTTAAAATGAACAAACACTTATTAAGTTACCACAATGTCAAGTACATGCTCNTAATAAATACTATATGAAACTTTCAAATGTTTCCTACTATTGTGGGATACCTTCTAGATATCTTGTTATCTTCAATTTCTCTCTCTCTATCTAATTTATCTACAAGTATCCCAGGACCTTCTCACACTTTCTACATCACAGAAGATATTGTCCCAAAGACCAGCATGTGCAAATAAATTAAGTATTCTATGTTTACATTTTTCAGTTCACTTTCCAGAGGTAGTATTCACAATTGTTCTTCTACATAAGCTACAATATGCTTCTGCTTGGGAAAGTAACATCACAAAGAGCATGATTTAGTGTACAGGAAAAAAGTCAGGGCTTTTTCCTTGAAATCTTGATCGAGTAGGTGTGTGCTTTGGCCCCAGGTAAAAGAAGGAAAGGTAACTAGCCATACTTAGCTGGTGTTTTCTTTTTCTCCAGCCCATTTTTTCATCATTTAATAAATAATTATGAATTAAGATATATATGCTCTCCTTGAGAAATTTAATTATAATAATTGCTACAGGTTCTCACAATTGCACAGAGGCCAGAAGATACCTGGTTTAGATAACTTGATGTACCCTATTCCTCTTTATATGTTTCTTCTGATCAGTGAAACTTTTAGAAACTATTAAGAATATCCAGGGAGAAGCAAAGTATCAGTGATCCATTGTCCTTAATGTTACTATGATTTACATATATGAGTATATATATTTGCATACACACATTCATACAAATACCTTTATTTTTTCATCTTACTTGATGTCTTCCTTTATTCTTATTTATGCATAGTATATTTCCTAGATTTATTTCACCTATATATTTATTTTATTTATTTATTTTTAAACCCTTAAATATTGTCTTAGAATTAATACAACGGATTGGTTCTGAGGCAGAAGATCTGTATGGGCTAGACAATACGAGATAAGTGACTTGCCCAGGGTCACATAGCTAGGAAGTGTCTGAGACCAAATTTAAAACTGGGACCTCCTCTCTCTAAGCCTGACTATCAATCCATTTAGCATCCTAGTGCCTCCCCTGCCCCAACTTTGTTTCTTATTCACTTTTTGAAAAACTAACTTTATACTCTACTGATGTATTTCATGAAATAAAACTATTATATCGTATCAAACTTTGTAAATTTTTAATAAGTATATAGTTTAAACAAAATTTTCCTGTGGCTTCCATACCTCCCTACTTGACACATAGTTTTCAGGGAAGACTAGTAGCTCTCTTTTCAGGGCTTCCTGAGTCCTTCTGAGGATGATTTTTCTTTGTTTGTGTCCTTCTGCCACTCAGTTCTAACTTGTAGCTGTAAGAATCCATAAAATTTGTAGTGATTGCACTCCAGTAAAACATCTCAACAAGCAGGCTAAACTAGGTTGAGGTTGACTGACAGACCTCAAAATTCTTGGCGACTCAGTAAAATGTCTATCTGAGGTAGTCAAAGACTTCTCTTAGTGAAAAGCAAATGATAATAATTTGTTCAAATGGCAATGAAGGTGGCTCTGTGGAGTACTAAAAACTTGATTACGCATCAAAGAAGCCAATTTCATCCATTGCATGCAAAGCCATCACTAGTCATCTCAATTTTTTCTTCCTTCTGTAGTTTGATGTCTCTGGAAGAAAGAGGCTATGAACCTTGTATAACTCTGCTTCACTGCAATCTAATTCATGTGTGAGTCAAAAGACATCACCAGTGGGGGCAGCTGGGTAGCTCAATGGATTGAAAGCCAGGCCTAGAGATGGGAGGTCCTAGGTTCAAATCTGGACTCAGACACTTCCCAGCTGTGTGACCCTGGGCAAGTCACTTGACCCCCATTGCCTACCCTTACCACTCTTCCACCTATAAGTCAATACACAGATGTTAAGGGTTTAAAATTTTAAAAAAATTAAAAAAAAAAGACATCACCAGTGGTGCCATTTTGGTCCTCTTTGAGTATGAAAGACAAAAACCAAACAACCAAAATTGCAAGGAAGCCCAGTATCTGTAGACTCATTATTATTTTAACTGCTTAGATTAGTGATCATTTGATATCTTTGTTCTGACAATTAATATATGCTAATTAAACTGAACAGATTATTGTAACTGGTATCAAAAGTTTTCTTTCATCTCTATCCCATTTTTTTCTTTGATAAGTTTGTTTAAATTATCAGGTTGTAGGAAATTTATTTTTTTACATGAACTTCTTAAGTTCTTATTTTAAACTTTTTTCTCTTTTTGTCAGAAATCTAAAAATATTCTCATAATTCTAAATGATTTACTATTTATTGAAGTCAAGGATAGCAAATGCAAAGAAAATTAAGAAACATGCCTCTCCTTATTTAACATATTCTACTTAAGATGGCAAGAGCTTTATATTCTCTTCCACATGCCCCATCACTCAAGTACCTTCTGTCACTCTCTCCTCCATTACTTCTATTCCATTTGATCCAATAGTCTTACTTCTTACCAAGTTAACCTTTATGTTCACCTGATTCTAATTCATCCTATCTCCTGAAATACACTGCTTCGTTGGTTATCCCAATGCTATCACTTTTTTTCAATCTTTCCCTGTCTCCTGTTTTATTCCCCACTGCTATAATCATAGATATATCTTCCCACTCCTGAGGAAAAAAACTTATTTAATCCTTCTTTCCTAACCTATCATCTTGTTCTTTGCAGCTAAATTCATCAAAAAAGCCATCTACAGGAGGATCCCTTATTTTCTCTTCTCCCATTCCCTTATAATCTGGCTTCTAATTTTCCCTCAAAAATTCTCTCTCTAAATATACTACTGATCTATTAGTTGTCAAATACAGTGGCCTTTTCTCAGTCATTCTCTCTGATCTCAAATCAGCCTTTGGCACTGGTAATCATTCTCTCTTCCTTGTTACTCTTTATCTAGTGTTTTTAGATATTATTTTGCTTCTAGTAAACTAGGATTTTTAGATACCATTTGCTACAAAATAGTCCTGGTATTTTACGTATCTGACTCTTCCTCCTTTGTTGCTTACTTTTCTAGATCACACTCTCTAACCATAAGTGTCCCACTGTGGTCTGTACTTAGCCTCTCCATTACCTTTTCTGTTGATTCTGATAATACTAATTTGTTCTTGTCAGCAGCTCATTTAAAGAACAATCCCATTCTCAACCTCCCACAGAACATTATGATACTGTGTTGCTTTTCATGGTAGGCAAGATGTACATTAACTTCTTTGGATGTGAGACTCACGCAAAGCTGCCCTATATATGTGCCACTATTTCCCATCTACTTCCCTTCGAGTAAGATGGAGTAAAAAGGAAGTATGTCAGCAATTGGGATTACCAAATTGATTATAATATAATTGAAAATATGTGGGGAAAGTCAGAAATGAAGGGAAAGTACATTTCCTGACATCTAATTTCAGCACAGTATCCCAATAATTTCTGGGTTACTTTCTTATCTTTACAATGACACAGAATCCAATCCAGACCCGCCTTGCTCACAGAATCCCTCTAACCAACTTCTGAGCTTAGATGGAAGATCTTATGAAGGGGAAGTGAGCAGAGGGTGAATGTCATCATCTTTGACCTGGAAGAAGAGTGGTGATGCCATGTAAAAGCTACAGCCTCATAAAGTCATTGTAGGAAATCATCTATTACCTTCAGAAAAGTCATTCCTCTCATGCTTTGGGTTTTATTGCTATGTTTGAGCAGAAAATTGTTGTTCATGTTATTGTCCAGGATGATGATAGTTATAATCATTAAGGAGTGCAACTAGGAAAAGAATTGACTAAGAAATTTCAATCTACCTTGTACTCCAATGAATCTATAATTTCTTGCTATTCCTCTTTTAATAGGCTGATTAGTTTTTATTTTGAATCAGTCACAAGGAAAATGTTTTGTCACTGTGACCCAGCCTATTGTTTTGTGACCACATTTTACTTTTAGTGACTACTTGGTTCCTTCTTACCCTACTGGTCCCACCTGTCTTCCATTAAGGTATGAAGGTCCTTCCTGAATTGTGAGAATAACAAGTGTGATGTTATAAACTAAAGCCAGTTCAGTCTGATGGGATTTTTATTGTTCTGACTTCTATATCACATATAAGGTGAGTATCTCTCCTGTGCCCTGATACTACTGTTAGTTAATACCCTGAACTAATAATCTAGAGAAATAGAGATAGAAAATGAGAGAAAATGTGAGTGTGTGTATTCATAGAAAAATATTTCTTTGTTCACTCATTTCTGATTCCTAGAGATACCATTTGGGTTGTCTTGACAAAGGCAATGAAGTGATTCACTTCTTTTGTTTCCTTATCATTTTATACTTGTATCAATTGAGGGCAAACAAGTTTATGAGATTTTCCTAGCGTCAAACAGCTAGTAGGGATCTGAAAACTCAGGAAGATAATAAGCCTTTTTAATGTGAAACCCAACATTCTAACTACTATGCTTCTCATATACCTACATACATAAGTTTGTGAATATATATAATATATGTAAAATGTGAAAGAGTTATTATTGAAGAATTAATAATTTTTCAGGCTCAAGTTAAAATTTTTAATTGATATTCCTTAAAGTGAAAGGAACTCCCTGAGTCATGAATCCAAAGTTTGACTCTTGTTCAACCAAATATCAGTACCACTATGAATATGTTTAGCAAAAGTAAAGAAACCCAATCATATAAACTGAAATAAAAAATGTGTACATATGAGGCTTTATACTACAAAATACCAAGGGTGAATGATACATGATACCTCTCCTCAGGAGTGTCATAATTCAGCTTAACCAAAAGAGAGTTGCAGTTGTCAATAAAGGGGAAATTCCTCAATATTTCTAATGCATATGTTAGGAGTTGTGATATCATCAAAGTTTTACAAGCCATTACTTTATTCTTTCTTTCACCTTTTATGAACCTGAAGAGAATAAGGAATCCCAAGTTTTCTCCCTCATTTATGAAAACCAAATGGAGTTATACTACTCCTTCCAACTCTCATTAAGACCTTTCATGATTCATAAAGTAGAGGAGCATTGAATCACAAATCTCTATTAGTAAGTAAAGAATCCCATTCAATTCACACTTTAAACCAAATTTACACTGTATTTTCACTATTTGATATGATGACAGGGGCTCTCTTCTAACTAAAACAAGTATTGTTTCTATAACATACTTTACTTCTAATTTTATTGTAATACTTCCAATAATCATGTAACTTTGGATAAATTATTGCTTCTTACTAGGATTCAGTTTCCATATCTAGGAAATAACAAGCTTTTAATAAGTAATCTCTAAAACCTTTCCTTGATGCAATCAGCAAGTCAGCAGATAAAAATCTGTAATTTTTCTCAAGTGACACGTTATTCAGGTCAGAGTGTTAATGAAGTAATAAATTAAGATATCTATTGAAGGGAGGGCTCTAGAAGAGATATAGTCAAGGGGAAATCAGTTCCTTTCCTGCAGATAATTTTCCAGAGTGCCCCAGAAACAATGCAGATGGAAGTCCCAAATGGAACTGTTTCTCTGTCTCTTTGCCCAACTCTTGATTATCCTATTAAAATATTTATTAAATAACCCAATAGTTAGGAAACTAGTGGTGGGGCTTTACCTTTCCCAGGTAAGCAGAAAAGATGAGGTGCCATGGTACGTGGTGATCATATAACAGCACTTCTAAGAGGCCTAAATACATTATGACCAGAACACATATAATCTTGCAAATTCCTCTCTTGATCTCTGATCAGGATCTTTAATAATAAAAAAAACTTAGTACTCAATAATTTCATCTGGGGTCAAACTTAGTTAGGTTTCTTGGCTCAGAAGGATGGTTTTCAGAACTTTTATGGCTTTTATGCCCACAGGTTTCTTTGCCAAGGCTCCACCTTCTGAAAATATAAACCTTGTGCTCTGTGTGTGTTTGTGGGAAGGTTAGTGGTGTCCAATGATAGAGGACTAAGCATTCTGCTTACTATAGTTCCTCTGATCTGGTTGACAGAATTTTCTGGATCTCTGGTAAGGAATAAGTAATCATTATTGGTTATTAATTGGAATTATCATTATTATTTATTGGAATTACAAATACTATGTCTCCCATGATTTCTCTTCTGGCCTTCCCTTAGTCTGAAATATTGTAGCATTTGCAATATGGTGGCCTGAGAGTCATGCTTAGGGTCTGGAAGCTCTGGGTTCAAGTGCTTCTTCTGACTCAAACTTTTGGGTGACATTAGTCAAGTCAATTATCCCTTATTGCCTCATGCACTTCTCTGAGACCTTTAATTGCAAAGTAGAAAAACCTTTTATGTTTTTCTGTGATGCCTATAACAATTACTATGGTCTGAAAATTTTCCATTGTGACTGATCTTATGACGAGAATTTTTAAAAAATTTTATTAATTTTTACTTAAGAACTGTAGAAACATATTTTCAAGAATGATTGACTTCTAACATCAAAATATTTATCAGTTAACAATTATCAATATGAACAATCAATGTAAAAATTTTATGCAAAAGTACAGTTTTATTTTTCTAACTTTTAAGATTATTCCATTCAATATATAACATGCAGTTATTTAATGGGATATTGAAAGACTGACTGGTAGGACTACTAATTGTATGTCTGATGCATGAAGAATAACTTAGCTAAAATCAGAGATCCTCATCATGAGTCTACTCATAATGGAAAGTTAGAAAACTTTCCATAGAACTTGTTATAGACATCACACAAAATCATAAAAGATTTCTACTCTTCTAGGTATAGGAAATTTCTTATCAATGAAATGGATGTCTTTGACATATAAAATCAATATTTGGCTACAAGAGACACCTGAATAATGATTTGAATGAAATAGGTGCATCAAAATATTTACCGAGTGGATTTGAATTGAAGCTCCATTACCTGAAATATACTTTTAATATGACATTTTGTTAGAATTCAAGCTATCATTAGCAAAAATATTGATACAAAATAAATATGGTCACCTTTTTTCTCCATTTATGACAGTGAATCTTAATGATAGATATAGGAAATTATATTGTCTGCATTTGGGATTTTTACTTTGTATTCCTTAATTCCTGCTATCTAAACTATCATATATTTGCTTATTTTAGTTTCAGTTGCTCTTCTTTAAATGGTTTTGTCTCTATCACCAATTTTTTAAAAATTTGGATTTTTTTTTTTTTTACGAACTAACTCTTTTTTTACGAACTAACTTTTACAAACTAACTCCCAATAACTCTACTGATTTCTCTCATATCCACATACTCCAGACATCTTCCTCTGGTGTTCTACTTGGCTTAGCATCCTACAATTCCCTAAGCTTGTCTTATTGATATTACCATACAGAAAGAAATCTGTGTAGCCCAGGTAGACAAAGACCTAAGGTACAATATGGATAAGAACTCCTCATAATATAATTTTATCACTGAATATGCATATATATGTATATATAATATTTATTTTTATACATATTATGGTAGGTAGCATTATTCATAATAGTATATAAATTTAGTAAGTCAGGGAAAGTTAGACAGATCTGAATTGGATGATGGGTTTTAATTCTGGCTCTTCTATTAACTATGTGTCTTTCAGGTAAATCACTTATTGGTTCTGATTCTCAGTTTCCTTATATGTAAAATGAGGGCCTCTTTTGCACTAAATATATTGCATATTCACACATTATGTTCTGATCTGGATGAATTTAGTATTTCTTCTTTTATGCATTTAATTAAAATGTCTAATCCACTATCATATGTTGAATTTTTGCATATGTATCAAGTACCAATTAGAAAATGGTATTTTTTAAAATTCCCATTCAGTTCCCTTTGGATATCTCACATACTTAGCTTATCTAAAATTCTATTAATTTTCTTGGCTTCATTACACTTTTCCGTTCATTTCCACCTGTATACAGTCAAAAAGATTAATAGAATCTTGGATAATAATTCATATAGTATAGTATTAAAGAGTTTAGTTAAATGCATAAAGAGAGAAATACTTAATTCATCAAATTCATTTCATAATGCAATAAATCATGTTTAATAAGAGACTGTAGTAACACAGATTAACAATCAATTGAAGAATAAATAATCTAATATATAAAGAATGAGTCATTTAAAGAATAAGCCATTTAACTATGTGCAGAATGATAATAATGACAAAACATATCCAAAAATATGGAATTCTAAAAATCAGAAATTAGAGGAAAATCTTTCTCTAAATACTTACAATCCACATATAGAAAGACCATGTCAATGAATTAAGTATTCAAAGAACAAACTAGGAAGAAATGAAACAAAAATATCCAGTAAAATATCAAATAAGTAATCCTAAACAAATACATGTGAGATGAGTAAAATTTATATGAAAATATTTAATTAATTAATAAACAAAATAGGATTTAGTTTCATGAAAAATTCAATAAGTAGATCAATTATTGTTTAATATGGTTTTAAAAAGAGAAGAAAAACACTTTATTAGCATCAAGAATGAAAAGGTTAAATATACCTTTGATGAATATAAAATCAAATCAGTTATTAAGAATTATTCTGCAGAAGCACATGTCAACAAATTTAACAATTAAAGTATGATGGAAGACTCAATACAAAAATATAAACTGCCTAGACTAACAGGAGAGAAGATAAAAATTAATATCAACCTATTTAAAAAAATACCTTCAACAGGGCATTAAATACACTTTTAAAACAAAAATCCACCAGGACTAGATGGATTTAAAATTGAATTCTATCAAACATTCAAGATGGACTAATTCCAATCTTGTATAAATTATTGAAAAATAAGTAAAGAAGGAGCCGCAGAAAACTCCAGAACTGATACCTAAACCAAAAAGAGCCAAGACAGAGAAAAAATGTACAGCCTGATTTAATCAAAGAACATAGATGCAAAGCTTTTGAATTCCCTGGGTCACCTTTATAATAAAATGTATGAGTTGAGCAAAAATTTGAGAGGTTTATAGCTAAACCAGGTAGGAAAAAGCATAAGGAAAAGTATAAAATTTGTCAACATGAATGCAAGGTTAAAAAAAAACAAGCAAAGAGACTATTAAAACATATATATTTAAATATATCAGTTATTCTCCATCTCTAAGTTTACATATTATTCATATTTCCAATAGAGTAATCTTTTAATACCAATATCCCAATTGTACAACCAAAAAACAAGTGATCGATTATATGTTTTTCTTTTGTATTTCTACTCCCATAGTTCTTTCTCTGTATGTTGATTTCTGATAAGTTCCTCTTGATTGTCCTGAATCATTGCATTGCTGCTATTAGAAAAGTCTATTACATTAGATTGTGCCACAACGTATCAGTCTCTGTGTACAATATTCTCCCGGTTCTGCTCCTTTTACTCTGTATAAATTCCTGGAGATTAAGTGGAATTCCTCCAGTTCATCATTCCTTTCAGCACAATAGTATTCCATCACCATCAGATGCCACAATTTCTTCAGCCATTTCCCAATCAAAGGGCACTCCCTCATTTTCAATTTTTTTGTCACCACAAAAAGAGGAGCTATAAATAGTTTGTTCAAGTATTTTCCTCATTATCTCTTTGGGGTACAAACTCTTCAATGTTATGACTGGATCAAAGGGCAGGCAGTCTTTCAAAAGACCCTTGGGCATAATTCTAAATTGTCCTCCAAAAAGGCTGGATTAAATCAGTATAAAAAGTTTAACATTGTCATGTTTGTTTGGGGCAACCTGTCAGTTGCCCTGGATGGAATGTTGACTGTGGCATGAGCCACAGGGCAAGTACCAACTGCTAGTTGGACCCAGGTTATATAAAGCCCTGGAGACCCAAGGCTGGGTTCTGTTCTTTCCCTACTTCTCTTCTCACCTTCACTTCTACCCCTTGGGAATCCAGTGTGGTAGGGAGTTGGAATGTGGGATCTTAGTTTACCTAGGTTAGGTAGGTTTAGGAGAACTTTGGTGACCCAATAGATACGTCAATTAGATAAAGCCTTTCAAGAAGTAGCTCTATAATACCATCAAGTGATCATTTGTTTCTGTCCCAGGGCTGGCACCTTAGGACAGCTGAAGATCATAGCAAGGAAGTTCATCAACATCATGAACTTTGATCAAGGAGACAGTACTAGACTAGATTCATAGGTTTCCTACCCCACTCTCCAAACCCTTTTCCCTAATCATCTTTTAAAATAAAACCTTAGTTTAACTTATGAACTAGTGACTCCTACCTTCAACTTAGATCTAAGTAGTCTGGTGTTCAAGATTCTAGGAAGGAGGCAGAGTAACTCCATTATTATTAGACAGGAAGCACCACACTTCCCTTCCTGTCTAATCTCTTTGTCAACCAATAGGAGTTACTTCCTCAGCCAGATTAAAGGCTGAAGGGAAATCTTCTTAAAGGGGTTTAGTCCTTGCCTAGGGAAATTACATCTATCCCTTGGCTGGCTTAGGCACTAGGTGCTTGTTCTGTCCTACATCCAGTACCATTAGTAAATAGTTTGTGATTAAGTCACACTAGCTTCCTGACTACCTACAACTTTACCAGTCTCAATCACTCATCCACCTCTATACCTTCATTACAAATCACAAATCCACCTGCAATGCATTTGTGTCCCAATTTTGACACATCCCCTCCAACACTTTTTACTTTTCTTTGCTATCATACTAGACAGTCTTCTTGGTGTGAGGTGGTACTTGAGAGTTGTTTTATTTGCATTTTTCTAATTAGGAGAGATTTAGAAAACTTTTTCATGTGCTTATTGATAATTATTGTTTCTTCATCCATCTGAGAACTGGCTATTCATCTATCTTGAACATTTGTCAATTGGGGAATGGCTTGATTTTTTGTCAAGTTTTACTTAGTTCCTTACATATATTTGGGAGATTAAACCTTTGTCAGAATTTTGTTATAAAGATCAATTTCCCAGGGGCAGCTGGGTAACTCAGTGGATTGAGAGCCAGGCCTAGAGATGGGAGGTTGTAGGTTTAAATATGACTTCAGACACTTCCCAGCTGTGTGACCCTGGGCAAGTCACTTGACCCACATTGCCTACCCTTACCACTCTTCTGCCTTGGAGCCAATATTGGCTCCAAGACAGAAGATAAGGGTTTAAAAAAATAAAGATTTTTCCCCAAAATTTGTTGCCTTCCTTCTAATTTTGGTTACATTGGTTTAGCTTGTACAAATGCTTTTTAATTTGAAGCAATCAAAATCATTTATTTTACATTTTGGAATCTTTCTATCTCTTGCTTGATCTAAAATTCCTCCCTTTCCCACAGATCTGACAGGTATACTATTCTGTGGTCACCTAATTTATTCATGATTGCATTCCCTATTTTTAAGTCATTAACTCATTTTGAATTTATCTTGGGATAGGGTGTGTGATGTTATGTAATTCTGATTTTTTCCATAATGTGTTACAATTTTCCTAGTAGTTTTTGCAAAATAGTAGGTTCTTGTCCTAAAATCCAGGATCTGTGGGATTACTGAACACTAATTCCTGAGGTCATTAATCCCTAGTCTATTTCATTGATCCACCATTTAATCTCTTAGCCAGTACCATATAGTTTTGATGACCTCTGCTTTATAATACAATTTAAGATTTAGTCATACTAGCTCCCCATCCTTGAAATTTTTGTCATTATCTCCCTTGATATTCTTCATTATTAATATTCTTCCAGATGAACTTCTTTATATTTTTTTTCTAATTCTATTAAAATACATTTTGGATAGTTTGATAGATATGGCATTGAATAAGAAAATTAATTTTGGTAGAATTGTCATTTTTATTATATTGGCTCATCCTACCCATGAGCAATTAATGTTTTTCCAGTTATTTAGATAGTTTTAATTTTATGACAAGTGTTTTTTAGTTGTGATCATATAATTTATGTGTTTGTCATGGTAGATAGATTCTTAAATATTTTCTATTGTCTAGAGTAATTTTAAATGGATTTTCTCTATCTAACTCTTGTTGCTGAGATTTTTTTGGAAATATGTAGAAATTTTTTTGATTTATGTGGGGTTTATTTTGTATCCTGAAACAATGCTAAAGTTGTTAATTATTTCCATAAATCTTTTAGTTTACTTTCTAGTTTTTTTTAAGTATACCATCATATCATCTATAAAGATTGATAGTTTAGTCTCCTTCTTGCTTACTATGATCCCTTCAATTTCTTTTTCTTCTTTAATTGCTACCAATAGGCTTTCTAGTTCAATATTAAATAGAAGTGATAATGGGCATCCTTGCTTCACTCTGATCTTCTTGAAAAGGCTTCTAAATTGTTCCCATTGCAGATGATACTTGTTTATGATTTTAGATATATACTACTTTTTTTTGAAAAAAAATCCCTTTTCTTCCTATACTTTTTAGTGTTTTCAATATGAATGCATGTTGTAATTTCTACAAGGGCTCTTTTGCATCTATTGTAATAATTGTGTGATTACTGATGATTTGATTATTGATATGGTTAATTAAGTGACTATATTAATTTTTCCCAATATTAAACCACTCTTGCATTCCTGGTATAAATCTAAGTTGATCATAGGGGATAATCTTTGTGATAATTTGCTGTAGTCTTTTTAATAGTATTTTATTTTAGATTTTGCATCTACGTTCATTAAGGAGACAGGTCTGTCTTTTTCTTTCTCTGTTTTTGGTCTGCCTGGCTTTGGAATCAGTACCATATTTGTGTCATAAAAGGAATTTGATAAGATTTCATCTTTGATCATTTTATCAAATATTTTATATGGTATTGGGATTAGTTTTTCTTTAGATGCTTCATAGGATTCACTTCTAAATCCATCTGTCCCTGAAAGATTTTTTCCTAGGAAGGTATTTGATGGGTGTTTTAATTTCCTTCTCCAATATGGGATTATTTAAATATTCTATTTCCTCTTTTGTTAATCCAGGCAATTTACATTTTTGTAAATATTTATCCATTTCTGCTATATTGTTATATGTATTACCATTTAATTGTCCAAAATAGTTCTTTATAAGGACTTTAATTTCCTCTTTATTACAGATAAGATCAACCTTTTCATATTTGATACTGTTAATGTGATTCTCTTCTTTCTTTTTTTATTAGATTAACCTCTACTTTATATATTTCATTTGGGTTTTTTTTCTAAGTACCACCCCCTAGTCATATTTAACAGTTCCATAGTTCTTTTACTTTTATTAATTTCTCCTTTTATTTTTAAGATTTCCATTTTACCTTTATATTGGGATTTTTAGTTTGTCCTTTTTCTAATTTTTTTAACTTGTAAGCCAAATTCATTGATCTTTTCCACCCTCTCCATTTTGTTTATATAGGCACTCAGAGATATAAATTTTTCCCTGAGTACTGCTTTGGCTCTATCCCATAGATTTTGATATGTGGTCTCCTCAGTGTCATTCTTGAATGAAGTCTCTAATTGTTTCTATGATTTTTGTTTTGACCCTCTAGTTTTTTTTAAAAAATAGATTATTTAGTTTTCAATTAATTTAAAATTTTCCTTTCCATGGATCATAGTTAATTATAGTTTTTATTGTATTATGACCTGAAAAATTGCATTTATTATTTCTGCTTTTCTGTATTTGTTTGCAACATTGTTATACCCTAGTAAGTGGTTGATTTTGTGCATGTACCATGTACTGCTGAGAAGAAGGTATATTCTTTTTTCTCTCCTTTCTATTTTCTCCAGATATCTATTAATTATAATTTTCCTAACATTTCATTCACTTCCTTTGCTTCTTTCTTATTTTTTTTTGTTAAAGGTATCTAGTTCTGAAAGGGAAAGGAGATCTCTCAGTAGTATGGTCTTTCAATCTATTTCCTTCATAATCTCCTTTAATGTCTCCTTTAGAAATCAAGATGTTATGCCATTTGGTGCATAAATGTTTAGTTTTGATATTACTTCATTGTTTATAGTAAGTTTTGGCAAAATGTAATTTCCTTCCTTATCTCTTTTAATAAGATCATGTTGGATTCTATGTTGGATTTAACTGGTATCAGGATTCCTATTCCTACATTTTATACTTTGGATAATGCATGATAAATTCTGTTTCAGTCTTTTACCTTGAATCTGTGTGTGTCACCCTGCCTAAAATGTGTTTCCTATAAACAACATATAGTAGGATTTTGGTTTTTACTCCACTGTGTTATCTGCTCCCTTTTAATGGATGAGATCATTCCATTTACATTCAACATCAAGATTATTACCTTTGTATTGCCCTTCATCCTATTTTCTTCTTTACATTCTCCTCTATTCCCTTTCTGTTTCTCTTCACCAGTATTTTGCTTTTTGTCTCCCGCTCACTTGTCCCTCTCTCTAATTACCTCCCTCTTCCCTTGTCTTATTCCCCTTCTATTTCTCTATAGGGTAAGATAGAACTTTATACCCCACTGCATAGGATAAGACTTGTTTTTCTCTTTCTGAATCAGTTAAGATGAGAGAAAAGTTTAAGCATTTTCAATTACTACTTTCCTCTCTATAATGATTTTTTCATTCCTCTTTATGTTATAAAATTCACTCCATTCTATTTCTCCCTTCCCTTTTCTCTCAGTGCAACTTTTCTTTCAGCCCTAGATTGATTTTTTCCATATCATTCATATGCATACACATCACATCATATACATATATGTATATCATTCCATATGATTACATTTACATGCACATCATATCATCCTATTTCATCATATATATCATATCATCATATCAGCTTACTTCTCCCCTTTCTTTCTGAGTAAATTCCTTCTAACTTCCCTACTATTAAAAGTAAGTTTTGAGAATTACAGAAATCCTCTTTCTATGTAGACATATATACATTTTTACCTTAATGAGGTCCTTAAATTTTCTCTTTCTTATTTACCTTTTTAGGATTCTCATTTGTCTCATATTTGGACTGTAATTTTTTTATGTCAGGCTTATTCCTCAGGAATGCTTAGATATCTTCTCTCTTATTGAGTACCCATGTTTTCCCTCAAAAGAATACACTCAGTTTTGCTGGATAGGTGACTCGGTGTTGTAAATGCAAATCTTTTGCCTCCTGGAACATCATATTCTATGCCTTAGGATCCTTTCTTGTAGAAACTTCTAGGTCCTGTGTGATCCTGATTGTAGCTCCATGATATTTGAATTTCTTTCTGGCTGCTTGATGTAATTTTTCCTTAGTTTTGTGGCTCTCGAATTCAGGTATTCTATTCCTGGAAGTTGTCATTTGAGAATTCATTCTGGAGGTGATTGTGAATTCTTTCATTTTCAATTTTATTTTCTTGTTTGAGGATCTCTGGACAATAATCTCTTGTGAAGATGATAAAATTCATATAAGACCTATAAAAATACTCTAAAGATGCCTATAAATTCAAGTCACTTTTTGAAGAACTAAATTTTAAAGAAATTGAAGGAAAAGATGTTTATGATTAGGCAATACTAATATGAATAAAATTATATTATTACTTAAATTAATTTAGACCTTGTTTGCTCAAACAGTCACAGCCAAAAACTCTCTGGTGCAGTTCCTTATCACCTCACATCTGCACTACACAAAAAACCTGCATGTGGATCTCTCCTCACTCCTGTGGATCCTCCACTCAGCTTCCTAAAAGACCATTCTAATTATGTCATTCTCATCCTGAACAATCTCCAGTGATATTTTAATGCCTTCAGTATCAAGTAAAATATTTTGTATTTGGCTTTTTCAAACATTTCTAAACCTGTTCTTTTCCTTCCCTTCCAGGAACAGGTAGAAATACTTGGGACAGTCAGAAGGACAGTGTCATTGGACTCAACAGCATATGTTAAAAACAAGGTATAGGAAGACTGGAAAGACAAAAAGGGGGAGTATTTTGGAGGGCTTTGAATGTGAAACAGTATGTTTTGCATTTGATACTGGAGGCTATATGAAGACACTTTGCCTCTTTTTGATGGAAAATAATAGATTTCTTAAACCTGAGCTTTGGGAAAATAACTTTAGTAGCTGAAAGTAGGATGGGTTGGATTTTGGAGAAACTGCATACAGGCAGAACCACCAGCAGTTTGGAGATTCAAGCTGAACCAGCTGAATTACCTTAAAATGGCATCATGTTTTCTTTTTTTACTTTTAAATTCTTTTCAGCTACATGTAAAAACAGTTTTTGACAATTATCTGCCAGTTGATATTCAGATAATCTACTTCCTTCCTTTCTCCACCATTCCTGAGACAGTAAATAATCTGATATAGTTTATACCATTGCAGTTATGCAATACATATTTCTATATTTCTCATATCAAAACAAATCACATATTATACATAAAATAAAACCCATAAAAGAAACGAAGTGGAAAATGTGTTGCTTTTGATAAGCAATTGGATTCCAACAGTTTCTACTTTGACTATCGATAACATTTTTCATCATGTGTCTCTTGAACATCTTGGAAATTTGCTTTGCTGATAATGGTTTTGTCATTTAAAGTTGATCACTGTTAGACACAAAAGAGTCGAAAAAAATAATGCTGCATATGTTAGCAAACAGAAACATGAAAGAACAGTGTATCCAGACTCTGTGGTATAGAAAAAAAGAGTGTATTAAATAGGGGAGAAGTTAAAATACATGGAAGATGTTATGCTTGTTTAAATAAAGGAAAATCTATTTGGAAACTTGGTTTTCTAAGTCATAAATGAATCCTGTGTTTGATTTTTATAATTTGAAGAGATGAAATGTCTATAAGATAAAAAATATTCAAGAGTTTTAATAATTTTGTATGGAGGAGAGGCAGTCTTGAATAGTGAATAGAGTGGCATACTGAAGTCTTGGAAGACGGGTTCTATTCCCACCTCTGACATATATTCACTATGAAACCTTGGCTAAGTTACAGCATCCTCAAAATTTTAGGCAATTTTGTAAGACTTGAAGTGATATAATTCAAATTGTATTGGTAGATAAAGATTGTTCACCTAGAGTTTCCTTTTATAGAGGAAATCCCAGGTCTTGTTACTCTTCCTATTTTACTCAACACTTCATCCAATTTCAGAATTTCCCTGCTATGTGTCTTTCTTCTACTGATAATTTGAAGTCTCTCCAAACCTAGCATTAGTGTATAGTCTTTAGAGGTCCTCTGGCCAAAGAATTCATTGCCTGCTAGTTAGTTCTTTAGTAGTGATCCTTTTATTTTTTTTTATCTGATCTTATTTTTTCTCAATATTCTTCCATCACTCCTTTATTTATTATTTTTAAACTATCTCACTTATTTGATTTTAAAAATTTTTATTAAAATCTTCCAGTTATTCTTCATGGGCCTCTAGGTGGTTTGCCTGTTTGAGGCTTTCCTTGTATTTTCTTTGACATCATTGCCTTTTTCCGTGTTTGCATCTTGATCTTTCCTGTCAACATAATAATTCGCTATGGTCAGAGACTTTAGCGTTTTTTGCTCATTTTCCAGCTGGGATCTTGACTTTTAACTTAATGGTAGCTTATAGGGTTGGGAGATCATTGTTGCAAACTTGAAGCCTTTCCTGTTTCTATTATTAAGGGTTTCCCTGTGGTTCTATAGACTTTGGGTGCTTCCCAGGTGCCATGATTTATGTAGAGATGTGGTAATTGCTCTCTTGACCTTTGTTCTTTTCTTTATCCAGGAATGAACCTTGTTCCCCTGTTCCAACCAGTGCTAATATGCCTCCTAGCCCTGGGACTATGACCAGGTATCCTGCTCTCCTGTGCCTACAATTGCTATTTTTCTCTCTGTTGGAATTGAGTGCAGTGTCCCTATTTCCCCATGCACGATAACAGTCATGGCTCCCTAACTTGGAACTGAGAGGAAAGACCCTATTCCCCTGCAGCTACAAGTTTTAGTTCCTTTTGGCTCTGGACATATGAGTCTTAACTGCATACTAGCAATGCAACAGGGTCCTGAAGCCAATACCAGCAAAGGCACCTTGCAATCTCTCTCTGACCAGCTGTCTCACTCTCTTACCACCTGTGGGCTTTGAACTCTGAAAGCTACTGCCTTTGCTTCTACCATTGTGTGTGCCTTGTGCTGCTGTACTTCAAGATCAGCTTTCACTCCGTCAGATGAACCTCATCCTTATTTGTCTTGGGTAGGATAATTGTTCCACTTGAACTTTTTCCTGTTCCAAATGTCTGACATTATTCCTGTTCTCACATATTTTCACCTTTGCATTAATGCAAAAAGTGCATAAATACCATTTAAACTAAATGTGAGAATCCTATCAAGTCTGCATATATTTTCTTTACCTCTTTGCTCTCTGAAATAAATTTTGGAACTAAGGCTATAGTTTTCTTATGAATGTTTTCTAAATTCATATCATTAATACTGAAGTACAAAAAGACCAAATGCAACCTGAAATTATGTTTCTTGTTACTTGTGTATACATAAGAAAAATAAATTCCAACAATTACATCATTTGCTTCTCTAAAGGCAACATGAGAGCTATATTACTATTTATTTGCAAGTTACTACTGTCTTTTAATTTCATTAATAGCAGATACATTGAGACTTATTAGATTACTTTCCTCTAATACACTGGTTCTATACATTCATTGGATGAAACTAATATTAAATATAATTTTCAAGTTGAAAGATGGGTTTCAAAACTGTGTGTTTATTAGTCTGTCCAAGTTATTTTTCTGCTGTCAGGTACAGTTCCTGTAGGAGAGGAAAATAATTATAGAGGACTGCTGGAGGAGTCAACTTCTATGGGCTCTTTACAACCAATTATTAACTTTTCAGTATGAGCATTTATACTCCCAAAGTCAGAAAATTCTGTATATCTGTGGTCTATTTGTTGTTTTGTTGACTGTGTTGTCTTAAGTGGTGGGACAAATGTTCATATTATACATTAAAACATAAAAATATTTCAAAATGTAATAATGTATTTCTTAGTGCATTGGTAAATAAACATTTATTAAATATTTATTCTATTATTTATATAAACCACCCTGAATTAATGGGATCGTTTAGCCTCACAATTTTATCATATATCAGAGGATATATAAGTGAAAGGATGTTTTAGAAATCACACACAGAATATGGAATTGGAAATCATGATTCCAGATAGTGCTCTGTATCCTTTGGCATTCCTGTACTTTGGAAATACTTTGGTAACCAAAACATAAAAGAGTACCAGGAGAGGAAGAAAAGAGAAATCAATTCCTCAGGTGATGCTAATTTTAAAAAGGATTATTTGTATATTTTTGGAGCTGAAAAAATTCTGGTTAGCAGTTCCTATGGCAGAGTCTATGTGCACAAATGTTTATTGACTGACTTACAAAGGATAACTTATGTCTCCTAAAATAGGAGAAAGTCAAGATTTGCTTCATTTGGGAAAGGATAAAAATTATCTGTGAAGACTTGGAGCCCTCCAGCTGAGGAAAACATCAGATATAGCTTTTCTCAGAGGTCATTAACTTCTTAAATGTACTGAAAATATTAGAAGACAAACAATTATCAAGTAGAAATTAAAAATGACAACAAAAGGATAGGGTAAAACTGATAACATGCATTGCTGTAAATATTTTTCTTAGCCTTTGATAACAAACACCTGCAACTTTTCCTAATGATTACCTCAACACTGCTATCTTAGCTGAAATAGACTTCTTAAACCATTTTAAAAGGATATCTTTACTAAATCTTCCTTTGACTCTTGCTTTTGAGCAGATTGTATTTTCTCATTTAAGCAACAAATACTGTCATTTTCATGTCTAATATTCCTCCAGAAATGTATCTCATTTTTCTCTCTTTTGAGGTTCTCCTACCTCTACGGGGAAAAATGTTACTTATTTATCCTAAATTGACAAAGAATGCCAGTTAAAGATTGAGGAACCTTTTAAATGTGGAAGTTATTAATTTTGAAAAATGTATTTGTCAGATAATACAACTTTCCTTTTCACATGAAGTGGTTTAAGTTTATATTATATCTGTGATCTGTTAAACCTACCTAAAATCTTTTGGCTGTCATGTTCTCTAGCAAACCTTAACTTTTTACTTATTTTAATTTTAAAAATGAAATTTCAGATATTGATGATACTGAAAGATAAAATATGTTGATGTTATACAACACTATATATTATGAAGTTCATACATTTCTGAATTTGGAAACTTTTTCTGTGTCACTTGATGGTCTATAGGTGCCATATACAGTTCCACAAATCTTGCCAAAAATTCTCATCTAATTTCCTATGTCAATCCATCATATATTGAAACCATGATGGGAAGAGACACTTGAACTTACCTACTCTTGAGGGTCTTATTTTTAAAATTATCTGTGTTCCTAAACTGCCTGATTACCAATCTACTCTTTTCTTTTCCATTAGACATTAGATATATTCTTTTGTGGATAAATGAGATTTTCCATGTGGTATCTAGTAATCATGGTTTAGAAATTGTTCAACACCTCTACGATGACAAACTTTGGTCCAAAGACAAAGAAAGAGCTGCCTTTGAAAGAAGCTGATCTAGCCAAAACATTCAATTTGTTCTTCTTCAAACCATTCCATTTGTCACTAGAGATAGAGGGAATTGAGTCCAATTGACTTAGACTCCCCTAAGATTAAAAAAAAAAGTATGAGATATTTAATGACAGTTACTCCGAGCTTCACAATTTATTGTAACAATTGCATATGAAATTTTAATATCCAGTAATGTTCAATAATTTTCATAGCCAAGAAATGTTGCAGTTCTATAAGCTCCTAGTTCCTTATATAAGTTCAGATATTTAAGAGGTGATAATTAATGAACCAAGGTCAATTGTGTATTACCTAGCCTGTTCTTTTCTTGTTTATATTTTTTCCTATCTTCTGCTAAGTTTTCCTCCCTTCATGTCTTCTACAATTATAAGGTTCTAGGTGATCACTGACCATGAGGACTCTCTACTTGATGTATATGGTGCTTTTATTGGTATTTCCCTATGCTGTGAAAGGTAAGATTCAGAATAAGAATTGAAAAGGTTTTGGAAATATATCCCCCTCCTGAGGCAGTTACAGCCCTTGAAAAACAGTTATATTAAAAAACTTTTGACCAGGAATGGAGCCTAATTTAATCTGGCTATCCCAGGGCTAAATTGCCTGACAGGGAATAAACCCACAGAAATTAGCAACTTCCAATATTGAAAGATTATTCCCAAAGCCCAAGGTAGACAAACTGTTCAGGATGTCTTCAACCAGCAGTCTTGCCCTCTGGATAGTAGCTATGCTCAGAGCTTGCCTGGTTTGAAGATTTGGCCTAGGGAATGTATGACATTGGTTGGTAAAGTATAAAATAAAACTCCTCACTGGCTCACAAACTTAACAAGGGAAGGGATTTATTAATTTCAGGGAAACAGAAAAGAAGGGTAAATTCTAGGATTAAGGGTAAGGAAAATTACCAAATATCTTTAGGAAACTTGTTAGATATAGCAATCCCCAGAGGGGAATGCTTTTGAATAACTTGTATTTCTAATTCCCTCACAAACTAAACTTTCTCTTAATCTAATGTTATCAAGTTTAAGATGCTGCAGGTAATCTTGATTGTAGATCTATGTTGATTAGAGATTATCTGAGATTCTACATGTGAGGTATTTTCCCAGTGCACACAGTCTGGTTTAGTCACTATGGAGTAAACAGTAAAGTAACTCTCTGCTCCCTAAGATTAAAGATAAGCTAACAAAAAGAAGCAATTCCTACCCTTTTCCAAGCCATTCTGATTCCCAAAGTGTGTGAGTGTTTGCAAAGCTGGGTGTGCTGCTGTTATACCCACATTTTTTAAATGCCCCAACTGCCCCATTTAAGATCATGCATGTTACAATAAGTAAATATATATATGTATGTATATAAATTGTTTAAGTTGGTTCTCTGTAACTGTGGTGAAAGGACCACCGTTCCAAGCTTCAGGTTCTTTGTGCAGATGCTTTCAGAACTATCTGTGGGGATCTATCTCATTTCATTTTTTCTAAGGTGGTGTGATGTAAGGAGAGGTATAATTACTCTCTGGGCCTCTCCTGGTTTCTGAAAATAATCTCAAGCACCATTTTCTGCTCTAGAACTGTGACAAGGGCCCATGGATCCCCTGTGTTTGCAAGTGCTGCTTTATGATTGTTCTCTGCTGGAGTACAACTGTACCCCAGGAAATGCTGTGGTTCACTTATATCCATGTAAGGACACACTAATTGCAACTCTGAGTACACTATTAGCCCTCCTCTACATCTGTGGATTCTAGTATTTTTGGAAGATACATAGTCCATGCCATTAGCTCTTGGAATACAATTTTCTGTAGCTGAGTATTTCACATGCTGTCCTGGCCAAGGATTTGGAAGAAGGCAAGGGGAATGATAGAATCCCAATAGTCTACTCTTAAGGGTGATACTCTCTTTTGCTATTTTACTTGGTAAAACATGAGCTTCCATTCAGTTATTACCTCTCAGTTCTTAATTCTCAAATATACCTATTGTGTCTGGACTTCTCTGATGATCTCTAGTTTTTGTTTACTAATTGCCTGTTAATGACATCTTGCATTGAGTGTGCAATAGATAACATGAATTCAGATTTTCCCCAATTATAATCCTCTTTCCCTCCAAAGCCTCTCTCTTTCAAATATTCTTCCTACTCTCAGGGCTACTATCTTTGTATCCACATATTATCAATATTTATTCCAAGTACTACCATCATCCCTACCTCTTAGCATCAGAAATGGATAACTTTCAAGTACTCATTAACTCTCATCTTCAATACACAATTTGATGCCAAGATCTACTGAGTTCATTTTTCAAACATCTCTGAAGTGAATACCTGAAGATGGTGTGGAAGGTAGAGGGACCTCATATAGATTTCTACTAAATTATGTTCTAAAAAGCCTCAAAAAATTTTGGAGCATCATAAACAAAACCAAGGTCACTTTCCTGGTGTAAAGTTGTACTCCAGCAGGGAACCATCATAAACCAGCACTTACAAACAAAAGGGATCCATGTGCCCTGGTCACAGTTCCAGAGTAGAAAAGGGTGCTTGGACTTATTTGCAGAAACCAGCAGAGTCCCAGAGAGTATTAAACCCACTTCTCCTTACATCATACCACCTTGGAAAAACTGAAATCTGATAGATCCCCACAGCTAGCTCTGAAGGCATCTGCACAAAGAACCTGAAGCTTGGAAGAGTGCTCCTTTCACCACAGTTACATTTAACCATTTTTTTTATAGAAAAGAAAAAAGTAGGAAAAATGCAAACAACAACAAAAAAGAAATTCAACATGGAAAGTTACTTTGGTAACAGGTAAACTCAAACTCAGAAGATAACAAGTTAATCTTGCTGCAAGTAAAGCAACCAAACAAAATTTTAAAATCTTTCAAACCCCAAAAGAATTAATGGAGGAGCTCAAAAAGCATCTTAAAAATCAAATAAGAGTGGTTGAAGAAAAATTGGGAAATGAAATGAGAATGATACTGGAAAAATCATGAAAAAAGAGTCAACAATGTGGTAAAAAAGGTATAAGAAAATACTGAAAAAAAATTATAGCTTAAAAAACAAAATAAGCCAGTTGCTAAAAGGACACAAAAATCCAAATAATAGAATGACTTTTTTAAAAGCTGAATTTGCCACATGTGAAAAAATGATATAGAAAATGTAGTGAAAAGCCAACATTGTGAAAGATAGAATTGATTCTCTGGGAAAAAACAGTTACAAAAATTTACTGAAAAAAAGAAATTTTTACAAAGGAGAATTGGCCAAATGAAAAAGAAGGCATATAAGTTCACTTAAGAAAATCAATCAAAAAATAGAACTTGTCCTGTGGAAGCTAAATAATCCATGAGATTTCAAGAAATAATCAAAATTAAGAAAACAAAAACAGAAAAAATATGAAATATCTCAATGGAAAAACAACTGACCTGGAAAATGTATATAGGAGAAATATTTAAGAATTGCTTGACTACCTGAAATCCATTATTTAAAAAAGCTTAGATATCATATTTCAAGAAATCAAGGAAAACTACTTTGACATTCTAAAACTAGAGGACAAGGTAGAAATGGAAAGAATCCACTGTTTACCTACTGATAGAGACCCACAAAGTATAACTCCCAGGATAATTATAGCCAAATTCTCAAACTCACAGGTCAAGGAGAAAATATTGGAAGCAGCCAAAAACAAACAATTGAAATATTATAGAGCCACAATCAGGATAACACAAGACTTAACTGCTCCTAAATTAAAGGATTTGAGGGCCTGGAATATATATTCACAAGTTAAACAAGCTAGAACTTCAAACAAAAATCACTTACCCAGTAAAACTGAGCATAATCTTTCAGAAGAAAATGGATATTTAATGAAATAGTGGACTTTCAATTATTCCTGATGAAAAGACTAGAGCTGAGTGGAAAATTTGACTCTTAAATACAAGACTCAAGAGAAGCATTAAAAGGTAAATAGGAAAAAGAAATCAAAAGATATGAAATAAGGTTAAAAAATTTACAACCCTATGTGGGGAGATGATTGTTGCAACTCCAAAGAATTTTGTCATTTTTAGGGCTGTTAGGAGGAGTATACATAGACAGAGGGCAAAGGTGTGAGTTGAACTTGATGTGACAATATAAAAGATAAAATGAAATTAAGGCACAGGAAAGAAGAATGCCTTGGGTGGAGGGGGGAAGGGAAAAATAGAATGGAGTAAATTATTGAACTAAAACAGGCATGAAAGAGCATTCATGGTAGAGGGGGAAATGGAGAGCATGTGAACCTTAATCTCATCAGAACTGGCTTAATAAAGGAGGAATAAACACTATTATTTGAATATAGAAAGCTATTTTAACCTAATAGGAATAGAAGATGGAAAGGGGTTATGAGATGGGGCATCGGTCTGATAGAAATGGAGGAAAATTGGAGGAGGTTGAGGTCATAAACTGAACAGGTGTAAATAGAATGGAAAGTAATAGTAATTATAATGTTATGAAATTTTCATACAAATTTCTCTAATAGAGGTCAACTTTCTCAAATACATAGAGAAATGTATTGATACAAGTCATTCCAAAATTGATAAAGGGTCAAAGGAATATGAAAATACAGTTCTCAAACAAGGTAATTAGTGCTCTCTATCATCATCCCAAAATGCTCTAAGTCAATATTATTTAGGGAAATGCAACTCCCTTCTTTCCTTTACCTCCAGGCTTATTTTGGCTTCCTTTATGGATCAGCCCAAAAAGTCTTTCCTAATTTCTGAATTCATGTACATTTCCTATATTAATTCCTTTCAATTTCTTCTTTAAGAGTCTGTGGACTCCAGATAATTCTTGGTTTTTTTTTCTTTTGTATCATTGAATAGACTATTGTTTCCTGTACTCCTTCACATACAAAATTGTTCTCCATTCAGGGTTCAAAATAATTTTCTAAAAGCACATCATTCAGTGTTCTAACATCTTCTTCCCCAACACTTATTTTACAAACCAGTGAAACTATTCTTCTTATTGTTCCTAGAAAAAGACATTCCATCTCATGATGCTACTGACATTTTTATTGGTTATTGAGATGCTTGCAATAATTTATTTCCTCTCCTCTACCCCTTGGTTTCTCTGGCTTCCTTCATGGATTAGCTGAAGAGGCCTTTGCTAATCCTTTCATTTTACTGCCTTTCCTCTATTGATTTTATTCAATTTCTTCTTTAAGAGTCCATTGACTCAATAGAATTGTTTTTTCTAATGAATAACTCAATAGACTACTGTCTCATGTATTCTTTCACATATAAAAGTGAATGTTTGAGCAATACATATGCTTTGCTGTTTATGAATTTTGATCATTTTACCATCTAAACCTGAAAATTAATTGCCTAGAGAAATTCTTCTTATCCTTCAAGGCCTAACTCAAATTACTACCTTCTTTAAGAAGTTTTTCTTCCCTAATACTTCCTTCCCATAAGAAACTTTTCACTTACTTTAATAGTCATTTTGACCAAAAAAATTTTTGTTTCCTATTATCTCACTTCTCTACATATCTTATCAGATTATATTGTCATTGTCCTCAAGGTATATGTCTTTTTCAATCATGGTTCCCCAGTACTAAGCACAGTACCTAACATCAATTAATCTGAAGGTTTTAGTTAAGTGCTTCCTTAATACCTAGGAGTAACATTACAAAGACAATTATTAAAACATCTCAGGAACCTGGATATAGATAAAATTATAGAGAAAATTGAAATAAGTCACTGGTCATGAGTTTAGAGAATAACATAATAACTTGAGAGATTAGGATTGGTTGCATATAAGCTCGGTTTTAAAGGAAATTCATGCTTCAAAGAGGTCAAAGAGAGGAAAATGTCCAGTGGGGGATGGCTATTGTAAAGGGCCAGAGATGATAAATGGGATCCTATTTTATGAGAAACAAGTTTGAATGAGCTACAGATGGAATGGTGTGATAAACTATGTAATTAAAATGGACAAATAGAATCAGGTTTTTAGTTGATGTAAATATCAAGCAGAACAATGCATATTTGATTCTCGAGGTAAAGGAGAGTTAGAGGAGTTTACAAAGTAGGAAAGAAATTTAAGAAGTCCTAAACTATAACAGTGAGATAACTAGTCCTATCTCTATTCCACTTTGATTTTTCCTTATCAATAAAAAACCCAAGAGAAATCATATCATTATCGCAGGAGATGCAGACAAAGCTTTTGACAAAACACAACTATTTTTTTATGAAAATGTTAGAAAACATAGTATTAAATAGAGGGTGAAGCAAGTATGGCCATTATCACCACTACTATGGAATGGTACTACTTGAAATGAGAATGAAAATGGAAAGAATTAGAATAGACAATGAAGAAACAAAGTTAGTATTGTTTCTCAATGATATGATGGTATACATAGAGAAAAGCAGAGAAGGAACCAAAAAAGTAACAGAAATGAACAACACAACAATGTTGTATGACATAAAATAAAGACTCACAAATCATCTGCATTGCTTTATACCTCCAACAGAGTGCAACAGATACAGATAGAAAAGAAAATTCTGCAGACAATAAAAAATACCTTAGAATATACTTCCTAAAATATTCCATGCCTCTATATAAATGCAATGGTAAAACACTCTTCACACAAATATAGTTAGACCTCAACAATTGAAAAACATTAATTTCTAGCGAGTAGACTGAACCGATACAATAAAAATGACAATACTGCCCAAATTAATTATTCATCACAATACCCATCAATCTACCCAAAAAATTGTTCCATAGAGCTAGAAAAAATAACAATAAAATTCATCTGGAATAGCAAAATGTCAAGAATGTGAAGGAAATTAATGAAAAATATTTGAAGGAACAAAGCCCATGCATGACAGATCTCAAACTATATTATGAACGTGTAATTATTAAAATAATCTTGTACTACCTAAGGAAGAGAGTACTTTAGATAATTAACGCACAATAGTTAATAACCATAGTAACCCAGTATTTGGTAAACCCAAAGATCCAAACTTTTTGGAGAGGAAATCACTATTTTAGAAAAATTGCTACAAAAGCTAGAAAACAATATGAAAGAAATTATGCATCAAGCAACATCTCAAACAATATAACAAGATAACGTCAAAACTGGAATTTAATCTAAAAATAATGGTGGTGTCAAATAAATTAGATTAATAAAGAAGAGTTTACTGATCAGAATTATGGATAAGGGAAGGATTTATGACCAAACAAGAAATAGAGAACATAAAAAAATAAATAACTAATTTTCATTACATTAAATGAAAAAAAAACATAGAAAAAAGAGTGTAATCCAGATTAGAAGGGAAATAACAAACTGGATGTGGAGAAATTATAGTAAATATTTCTGACAAACATCCCATTTCTCAATCATATACAAAAACAAATGAAATTTATAAGGATGCAATATATTCTCCAATTGACATATGGTCGAAGAATATGAAGAGGCACTTCTTAAATGAAGGAATTAAAGCTATGTATAGTCATAAGAACAAATGCTCCAAATCAATATTGATTAAAACATTCAAAGTAAAAATTCTCTGAGATATCACATCCCACCTCTCATACTGGTTAACATGACCAAAAATAAACTAATAAATGTGGGAGGAGATGTAGAAAACCTCGATTACTGATACACTCTTGGTGAAACTGTGAACTGATACAACCATTCTAGAGAGCAACATGGAACCTGGTTGAAAGAACCATAAAACTATGTGCACTGTGGGTCTATATCCAAAAGAGATCAGAGATCAGGGTTAAGGAACCAGTTATATCAAAATGATGAATAGGATAAGTTAGAAAAAGCTGGAAAATACTTTTATGTACTGATCCAAAATGAAGTGAGAAGGACCAGTAGAACATTGTATATGACAATAGAAATTCTGTAATGTGATCAATGTCAAAGAACTGAAATATTATCAGGAAAGCACAGTTCCAAGATTACCAAAGGGATCCATGATGAAAAATGCTATCTATAACCAATGAAAGAAATGTTGGTGTTTGACTGCAAATCAAATAGGTCATTTTTCACTTAATTCTGTTCATGAGGTTTTTAAAATTGTATTGTGATATGTGTCTTATTTCATGGCATGAGGAACATGAAAATATGTATTGTATGATTGCACTGGTATAAGCTATATGAGAAAATTTATTGTGTTTGGGAGGGGGAATTCTGGGGGAGATAGAGAATCTGAATAACAAGGTGTCAGATAACAATCAAAAACTTTCTGCACGTAACTGAAAAAAGTCTTTAAAGTTAAAAAAATTAAATTAATGAATCTAAGGTTTAGGGCTAAATTCTGTCAACTGTGCTTTTGAGTACAACATAACTTCTCTGTTGCTATAAACAAAGATTTTGAAATATTTATGTTCTTTCCACAGGGATGGATGGAATTGGAGATTTTGTAAATTGTCGAATGGCGAATGGCCAATGTTTAAAAGGTTGTCCAAAACAAATGCTGTTTTATGCCCGGTGTAGAGCTAAAGGCATGGTATGCTGCATAAGTAGAAAACTGAAACAGAAAAGAACAGTGCATCCAGACTATGTGGTATAGAAGAGTGAGAGTATAAAATAGGGGAGAAGTTGAAATGAATGGAATATGTTACACTTGTTCAAATAAAGGAAAACCCATTTGGAAACTTGGTTTTCTAAGGCAGAAATGAATCTTGGGTGTGATTTTTATAATTTGAAGAGATGGAATGTCTGTATGATAAAACATAATCAAGAGTTTTAATAATTTTGTATGGAGGAGAGGAAGTACTGAATAGTGGATTGAAAGGCCACACTGAAGTCATTGAAGGCCTGAGTTCTATTTCTTCCTCTGACATATATTCATTGCAAAACCTTGGCTAAGTTATGACATTCCATTTTGTAAGACTTGAAGCTATAAAATTCAAACTTTATTGGTAAATAGATATTCATCATCTAGAATTTCCCTATATTGAGGAAATCAAAGATCTTCTTTCTCTTCCTAATTTACTCAACATTTCATCCAATTCCAGAATTTCACTGCTCTGAGTGTTTCTTCTACTGATAATTTGAAGTCTCTCCACACCTAGCTTTAGTATATTATCTTCAGAGTACCTCCGGCCCAGCAATTCATTTCCTGTTAGTTCTTTAGTAGTAGTGGCTGATGTGCTTGCCACAGGGACAGTTGGGTGAAAGGTGGATGTTGAAAGTGGATGAACATCCTGAAAAACACTTGGGGGCACCTTCCCAGAAAAGGTGCCAATCTTGTCTTAATATCCTGCACACCTATCAAACCAGGTGGGAAAAAAGAGAAAGAAATCTATAAAACAAAAAACTAAAATCAATTATGAATATTCATACAAATGTTTTAGTACAACTTGGAAAATAGACTAATATTTCAAATATGCTAAAATTGTCATGGCCATGTAGGACTAATTTAAATTAAAAGAACAGTTTAACATTATGAAAGCAATAAACATGTTTGGAATATTTATTAACATAATAATTAATTAATATCAATAATTTAAACAATTTAAATGATTTAAACCACAACTATATGGATATATGCAAAAATTCTTTGAACAAAGTAGTCTTTATGAATTTTGAAAAGAATAACCATAGGAAGACATTTTTGTAATACAAAATAAGTATATGTTTCTAAATAAAAGCTGATACCTTAATTAGCAAAATTCATTAAACTTTTCCTCTAATTACAGATTTAAAATATGGATGTCCTCTTGCTTCTCCATCCAATATGGGCCAGAGCACTATGAGAACTAGCTAGAGCAATAAGAGAAGAAAGATAAATAAAATATTTAAAACATTGCCAGAGATTTCAGAATTATCATCATGTGCAGATTACATGGTGATAAACTCAAAAAACTCCATTTAAGTTTTAAAGTAATAACAACAACAACAGTAATAATAATAAAATTTTCCAAGTACCTGCTATATCCCTGGGACTGTATTATGCATTTTACTGTTTGTCTCATTTTATCTCAGAATTTGTGCAAGTGGTTTTATGACTGCTGTACATTTGAGGAAACAGATAGTTTCTATAAGATTTCAATAATCACACAATTAGTGAGAATTTAAGGCCAGATGTGAATGTAGATTTTCTAGATGACAGTCATAGCACTCTATCCACTAGGTCAACCAAGTGCCTCCGAATATGTCACTATTTAAAAAAAAAACACCTTAAAATACATATATTTTAGGATTTTATGATTCATTTTCTCTCCCTCCCTTCTTCGTTCCCTCTTGCAGAGCTAACAAGCAATTCCACTGAGTTAAAAATGTATTATCACTTGATACCTATTTCCATAGTATTCTTTTTTTGTAACAGAGCAGTCTTTTAAAACCAAAACCCCAAATCATATAATCATACAAACACGTGATAAATCATATGTTTTTTTTTTCTTTTCTGCAATCCCACTGACACAGTTCTTTCTCTTGATGTGGATCACATTCTCTCTCATAAGTCCCTCAGAATTGTCCTGGATCATTACAGTGCTATCAGTAGCTATTGGTTACGTTTAATTTTCCACAGTGTTTCTCTTTTCTGTGTACAAAGTTCTCTTGGTTCTGCTCATTTCACTTTGCATCAGTTCATGGAGGTCTTTCTAGTTCATATAAAAATTAAGCAGTTCATCATTCCATATAAAACAATGGAATTCTATCACCATCATATACCAAAATTTGTCCAGCCATTCCCCAATTGAGGGACACCTCCATATTTTCTAATTTTTGTCACCACACAAAGGGGGGCAATGAATATTTTATTACAAATATTTTTTTCTAATTATCCCTTTGGAGTATAAACAGAGTAGTAGCGTTGTTGGATGAAAGGGTATATATTCTTTTAATGTCCTTTGGGCATAATTCCATATTGCCTTCCAGAATGGCTAGATTAATTCACAACTCCAACAGCAATGCATTACTGTCCCAATTTTGCCATAATCCTTCCAATATTTATTATTTTCTTTTACTGTCATATTGACCAATCTGCTATGTGTGAGATTGTGCCACAGCATTGTTTTAATTTGTATTAATCTAATCCAGAGGAATTTTGAAAATTTTTTTCATATGCTTATTGATATTTTTTATTTCATCTGAAAACTGCTTATACATGTCCTTTGACCATTTGTCAATTAGGGAATGAATTGATTTTTTGTACATTTGACTCAGTTTCTTATAAAGTTGAGAAATTTGACCTTTGTATGTTTACGGTACCTACTATTATAAGGTAAACATTTTTTAAGAGTCACATATCATTTTTTCCATAAAGGAGTATAATCAACTTCACCTTATTTTTTTAAGTTTATTTATATAATTAATTAATTTAGAATATTTTTCAATGGTTACATGATTCATGTTCTTTCTCTCTCTTCCTCCCACTACCCCCTCATAACCAATGAGCATTTCAACTGGGGTTTACATATATTATTGGTCAAGACATATTTCCATATTATTAATATTTGCACTGGAGTGATCATTTAGAGTCTACATCCCCAATCATGTTCCACTCAAACCATGTGATCAAACAGTTGTTTTTCTTCTGAGTTTCTACTCCAATTGTTCTTTCTCTGGATGTGGATAGCATTCTTT
This sequence comes from Gracilinanus agilis, assembly GCF_016433145.1. NCBI lineage: Eukaryota > Metazoa > Chordata > Mammalia > Didelphimorphia > Didelphidae > Gracilinanus > Gracilinanus agilis. Next base: position 184,447,399 of record NC_058131.1, on the reverse strand, counting down.
CTCACAAGACCCTCAGAATTCTCCTGGATCATTGCATTGCTGCTATTAGAGAAGTTTGTTATGCTCAATTGTACAAAAGTGTTTCCATCTCTGTGTACAATATTCTACTGGTTCTGCTCCTTTTACTCTGCATCAATTCCTGGAGGTCATTCCAGTTCACATGAAATTCATCCAGTTCATTATTCCTTTTAGCACAAATCAACATCACCTTATTGAAAACCTTATTTTTTCTTTCTTATTTACCTTTTTATGGTTCTCTTGAATTTTATATTTGCCCAGCAAATTTTCAGTTTAATTCTGGTCTTTTCTTTATATGCTTGGAAATCTCCTATTTTTATTAATTGCCCATATTTACCCATGGAAGTATATAGTCAATTTTTATAGTAGGTGATTCATGGTTATAGACCCAGTTCTCTTGCCTTCTGGAATATCATCTTCTAATCTTTGAGGTCCTTCAGTGTAGAAGCTACCAGAACTTGTGTATTCCTGACTAGGCCTCTGTGGTATCTGAATTGTTTCCTTCTGGCTACTTGCAGTATTTTCTCCTTGGGCTGGAAACTCTTGAACTCAGATAAAATATTCCTGGAAGTCATCATTTGAGAATTTAATGTAGAATCTGAGGATTCCTTTAACATCTATTTTGCCCTCTTGTTCAAGTGTATAAGAGCAGTTTTCTTAGATAATTTATAGTAGTATGATGTATAAGCTTTTTTTGTCATTGCTTTCAGGTAGTCCAATAATTCTCAGATTGTCTCTCCTCAATCCATCTCACTGGTCAGTTGTTTTATCAATGAGAAATTTCATATTTCTGTCTTTTTAGAATTCTTTTGATTTTCTTTCATCATTTCTTGATGTATCATGAAATCATTAGCCTCCGCTTACCCAATTCTAGTCTTGAAATATCAATTTTCATGAATGATTATTTTCTCCTTTTTGATTTGGTCTATTCTGCTTTTCATGGCACTATTTTCATTATTGGACTTCTTTGTCTGTTCATCCAGCAGGTCAGTTCTGGTTTTTAGTGGACTTACTACATTATTTGATTTCAGTGCCTCTCTTTCCATTTGATCAATTTTGACTTTTAAGCTGTTATTTTCTTGTTACATTATTTTTATTTTTCCCACTTTTCTTCCCATTTTTTCTGACTTACTTATTTCTTGAACTCCTTTAAGCTCCTCCAGAACTTGTGGCCAGTTTCCATTTTTTTGGAGATTTTTCATGTGTTTGCTTGTTTTTCAACCTCTCTTTTGGCTTCTGTTTTTGTCTCCTTTCTCCATAGAAATGTTCCAGCATTGAGATCTTTTTGTTACTTTTGTTTAATCATTTTCCCTTTGAGGACTAAAAGTCCAGTGAATTGCTTGTCAATTTTATCTTTGTTTCTGTCTCCCAGGGTTTTGTTTTGGAGCTCTTTTACCTTCTCTGTCAGAAAGCTGAGCAAGCCAAGTACTATTGATATCTGACACTTCCCTCATGAGTCTGGGATTTCTAGGAGTAGGTCTTCAGTGTTTTTATTTTAGTGTATTCCCCTTAGCAGTGTATTGTCCTGAGGGTATTTTCCCTATCCCTGCTGTTGTTGCTACAGCTGCCCCCATTGCCACTGCTGGTGCTTCAGATGAAGCCAGTGTTCTAGAGCTCTGAACTCTACCTCCAAAGCCTGGAATTTCCAGGGATAGGTCTTAGGTTTTTTGTTTGTTTCTTTATTTGTTTGGTTAGAGTGGATTAAAAATAAAAATCCTACCATCTATTATCTACGAAGAAGGTAGACATGCACAGTGTTAAGGTAACAGGTTGGAACAGAATTTATTTGGCATGAGCTGAGAAAAAAATTCAGAAGTTTCAATCATGATATCTGACAAAGCCAAAATAAAAATAGACCTGATGGAAAGAGATAAGGAAGGTAATTGCATCCTGATAAAAAGCAGTATAAACAATGAAGAAATATCATTACTCAAAATGTATGCACCTATTGATATAGCTTCCAGATTCTTAAAAGAGAAACTCTTGGGGTTTAAGGAGGAAATACATAGTAAAACTAAGGAGGAAATATGTATTAAAACTATATATGGGAGACCTCAATCTTCCTCTAACAGATCTAGATAAATCAAACCAAAAAAAAAATAAGAAAGAAGTAAGAAATGTGAATGAAATCTTAGAATGTTTCTAGTTAAAATATCTGTAGAATAATAAATAGTGATAAAAATGAATATACCTACTTTTTAACAGCATGTGGCACATTCACAAAGATTGACCATGTAGTAGGCAATTAAAACATTACAAACAAATGCAGAAAATCAGAAATAATGAATGCAACTCTTTCAGATCATGATGTGATAAAGATTATAATTAGTAAGGGTAAATGGAGAGGCAAATTAAAAATTAATTGAGAATCAAATAATCTTATTTTCCAAAAGTGTTGGGTTAAAGATTCAATTTTAATGTTTTCAGTAATCTTGAGATAATTATAATTGTAATTCTAAGACAATAAGCATAATCCAAGATTTTAGCAGGTTTTTTTTAATATTCTGGTATAAGTATTAAGGTTTTGCATTAAGTAAAACCTGCCAGCCCCTTCCTTAAATGTTGCTGTATCAGACATCCTAACTTGTGATCCATTATGCATCAGAATGTCTGCCCTTAGTTCAGAACCTGGTACCATTCATAACCACCCACTCTTAGCCCAGGCATCATTTATTGGTTTCTCTCTTTCTATCAAGTGATTTTAAGTAACTATTAAAAGATTTCTCTCACCAAATAAGAGGTGCTTCCTAGTTGACCTAACTTATGGACAAATAAGGATGCTTTGTACCTGACCTAACCAATGATTATTGCTTCTGGGTATCTCTATTTTTTAAAGGGTATGACTATTTTGTTCTATTTTTGTACTCGCATAAAAGTTGTCTAATTCTTTATGGTATTAAATACGGTCTCTCACAGTGTTTGGGGTCCTCTGGTCATGCCCAGAGGTCCAGCTTACTTATAGGATCAGTCCTCACATAATAAACTTACATTTTTAAGGTTTAAATATTTTGCTTATCATTTGCATACCTGTGGTTAGAAAAAATTATGCAACAGCAGCATATGGCACATTCATGAAGATTAACATTGTACTTGGGCAAAAAAACATTACACACAAAAGCAGAAAAGCAGATATAATGAATGTAATTTTTTCAGGTCATAATGTGATAAAAATTATAATTAGTAAGGGTATATGGAGAGGAAAATTAAAAATTAAATGGAAATTAAATAATCTTCTTCTCCAAAACTGATGGGGTAAAGAACAAATCTTTGAAAAGATTACTTATTTCATTGCAGAGAATGACAATGATTAACCAACATAACAAATTTTGGGGGATACCTCAAAAGCAATACTAAGGGGAAAATTTATATCTCTGAGTGCCTATATGAACAAAATGGAGAGTGAGGAGATCAATAAATTTGGCTCACAACTTAAACAATTAGAGAAAGAACAAATTGAAGGACCTCTTCTGGTTCGTGACTGGGACTGGGAGGAACTCTGGACCTTGGTGAGATTGTTCTCAAATCTTTACTTTGAAATTCCACTTGGTGAGTGTAAAGACTGAATCTTCCTGAATTTCTCTTAAGAAACTTCCTTTTTGATAGAGACTCTGTGGCTGAAGCTTTTGCTTCATTCGCCTCCAAGGCCCTTCGGGCCTCTGACTTCCTAGCCTTTGGATCAAGACATGATTTCCCTTGGCTGAGAGTTAATTAGATATATTTGGATTGAACTAGGAGATTAGAGCAAATTACGTAGTGAGTGAGATTACTTATCCTATCTTATCCTTTCTCTTATTTCCTTATTTCTTTTTCCGCTCCTCATCTGTAAATAAACTTCCACAAAAGCAATTTTGACTTGAGGCTATTCGGTAAATTGGGATTGATAATTATTCAATTCCCTGGTGACCAATCTTTTAATAATAACCCAATCAAAACCCCTTTTCACCCCTTACAATACCTTCCCAATAAGATCAGGAGTGAACCAGCAGTACCCATTATCACCATTACTATTTAATAGTATACTAGAAATGCCAGTAACAGTAAGTAGAGAAGAAAAAAGAAATTGAAGTGATCAAAGGAGGCAATGAAGAAACTAAACTATCACTTTTTTGCAGATGACATGATGGTATACCTAGAGAATCCAAGAAAATCTTCTAAAAAGCTCATAAAAAATAATCAGTAACTTTAGTCAAGTTGCAGGGTACAAAATAAACTCATGAATCATTAGCATTTTTATACATTTCCAGCAAAACCCAATAGCAAGAGTTAGAAAGAGAAAATCTATTTAAATCACTCTACCAGTGGTTCCCAAACATTTTTGGTCTACCTCCCCCTTTCCAGAAAAAATATTACTTAGTGCCTTGTAGAAATTATGAAATTATTTATTGAACTCAGAATAGAATGTAATACCAAAAAAGTGTACCCATCACCACTCCCCTGGACCACTGCAACACCCACCAGGAGATGGTAACACCTACTTTGAGAATCACTACTCTAGACACTATAAAATTCATGAGAATCTAATTGCCTAGCAAATTTAGGAATTATATGAACTTAACTACAAAACACTTTCCACAGAAATAAAACTAGATCTAAACAATTAGAAAAATATCAATTGCTCATGGGTAGGATGAGCGAATATAATAAAAATGACAATCTTACCAAAAATAATTTATATATTCAGTGCTATACCTTTCAAACTACCAAAAAACTCTGTTAAGCAATTAGAAAAAATTATGACAAAGTTCATCTGAAAGAACAAAATATCAAGTATATCAAGAGATGTAATGAAAATAATATGAAAGATAGAGGCTTAGAATTATTAGATCTCTAACTATACTATAAAGCAGTGATCATAAAAACTATATGGTCCTGACTTAGGGAAAGAAGGAAAGATCAAAGGAATATACTTAGCAAGTTACTGTTCAACAAACCCAAAGATTCGAGGTTCTATGACAAGTGCACACTATTTGACAAAACTGCTGGGAGAACTGGAAAACAGTATGGGAGAAATATGGCTCAGATCAACAACTTACATGCTATACCAAGATTAACTCATAATGGGTAAACAACTTAAATATAAAGAGGGAAATTATAAAGAAATTAGGTGAACATAGAATAGTATACCTGTCAAATCTATGGGAATGGAATGAATTTAAGAACAAACAGGAGATAGAGAACACTATGAAACATGAAATGAATATTTTTGAACATATTAAAAGGTTTCTGTACAAACAAAACCAATGCAATTAAAATTAGAAGAGAAGCAACAAATTGGGAAACAATTTTTATAACAAAAACCTCGGACAAAGGTCTTATTTCTCAAAATCATAAGGAGCTAAATCCATTGAAGAAAGCATCAAGCCTTTCCCTAATTGACAAATGATAAAGGGACATCAATAGGCAGTTTTCAGATAAAAAATCAAAACTATCATTAAGTTCATGAAAAAGTGTACTCACCCCTAGGAGATTGGCTAACATGACAGTAAATGAAAATAATACATTTTTGAGGGATTGTGACAAAATTGGACACTAATGCATTACTGGCAGAGTTGTGAATTAATCCAGCATTCTGGAAGGCAATATGGAATTATGAACAAAGGGCTTTAAAAGAATACACAACCTTTGATCCATCAATACCACTACAGATTTATACACCAAAGAGATAATAAGGAAAAAATATTTGTACTAAAATATTCTTAACTATACACTTTTTTTGTGGCAAAAAACTGGAAATTGAAGGGTGCCCTCGGTAGGGGAATGGCTATTGTGCTATAAGGGTTGATGATAGGTAGTATTTCTATATGTTTTGGGAGAATCTCCATGAACTGATGCAGAGGGAAATAAGCAGAACCAGGAAAACATTGTACACAGAAATTAAAACATTGTGGAACAATCCAATATAATGGACTTTGCTGCTAGTACAACAAGCAGGACACTCCTAAAGGACTTATTGGAAAAAATACTAATCTTAATGAAAAAAGAAAGAACTAAAGGAGTAGAAGTGCAAATGCAAAACACATGATATCACTTATCACATGTATACATGAGTATATGATTTTAGTGTTTAAGTTTATAAATAATCTCTTTATAGCAAAAATCAATAATATGGAAATAAGTATCAAGTGTTAACATTTGTACAACCCAGTGGAATTGCTTTTTTGGCTCTAGTTGGGTGGAGGGTTTGAGGGGGAGGGAAAGAAATGAATCATGTAAACAAGGGAAAATATTTGAAAATAAAATTTAAAAAAAAAAGACCTGAAGTGACAATAAAGTATAGATCTCCACTGGTTGAGAGAATTTCATTACCTACAAGTTTCCTATACTGAAAAAATCCCAGGATTACTACCTCTCCCTATTTTAGTCAACACTTCATTGAGATGTAGAATTTCATTGTTTTGAGTGTTTCCTCTCCTGAAAGTTGTCATCTTTCTACTCTTAGGTTCAGTTTTTTTAAGAGCTGCTCTGCCCAAAAAAATTTGACTCTTGTTAGCAAGTCCTTTAGCAATGAGGCCTCTGTGTCCTAAGTGAGGATGATTTCATCAGGCTAGAGCAGTGATGGGCAAACTATTCCCTGGGGGTCAGATCCAGGTTGTAGTTTGTCCAACACTACCTTAAGCAATTCCCTAATCGCTATGCCCCCACATCCAGATGTAGTGATTAGGGAATTGCTTAAGGCAGTGATGGGCAAACTAAGGCCTGGATCTGGCCCTCTGGGAAAAGTTTGCCCATCACTGAGCTAGACAAATTATCCATTATTGGCCATGTGTTCATAGTTTCTCTGTCTTGGTTGAATATTCTGGAATTTACTCAAAAAGCCTTCAAATGAGTATCACAATGTGGCATAAGAGCAGAAGTGGAGAAGAGGTTACTATCTAAACCATATAGGAAAAAGAAGAGAAAAAAAACAATGTAAACCAATTTCAGTAGTGAATACGAAGGAAAACGTTTTCAAGCAAAACTAGGAACAGAGACTACTAAAATATATTTTAAAAATTATTTTCCACAACTTAATTGGATTTAAATGAGGAATACTAGAATACTTAAACATTATGAAGGCAAGATATATGATTTAAATATGTTTGTATCTGAGTCATCATACAATTAAAACCACTATATCGTATGGGGGGCAGCTGGGTAGCTCAGTGGAGTGAGAGTCAGGCCTAGAGACAGGAGGTCCTGGGTTCAAACCCGGCCTCAGCTACTTCCCAGCTGTGTGACCCTGGGCAAGTCACTTGACCCCCATTGCCCACCCTTACCAATCTTCCACCTATGAGACAATACACTGAAGTACAAGGGTTTAAAAAAAATTAAAAAAAACACTATATCATATGAATATAGAAAAGGCCTTTTAGAAAATTTTGAAAAATGGATATTTAAAGGTCCATACAAAGAAAGATCTTTCTTTAAAATTAAAGTATATGTCTACAAATGGAAGCTGATAGCATCTATAATAAGAAAACACTTGAATATTTTCCTCTAAGAAAATGAATAAAATACAGGTGTCCTCTCTCTTCTCTCATGATATAATTCTAGGAGAGCTAGCTAGAACAGTAATGAATCAAGATAATTAAGATGTATAAACAATGGGAGACAATACAAATTTATCTTTACATGTAGATGACATGGTATTTAATTTGGAAATTTTCATATGACAGATAAAGGAATTAATTCTAATAACCACAACTATAATAGCAACATCAATAATAATAATAATAATAATAATAGCTAGCATTTCTCCACTGCCCGATGTGTCCCAGGCATTACACTAAGCATAAATGTTGAAAACTTGACTAGGTTTCAGCATAACATTCATCCTCAGTTAAGTGTCTATTGATTAAATTGATTAAAATTTTCTCATAAAACAGAAATTGTACTAAACCCCATAGCCATCTTGTAAAAGTGCCCATCTTCTACAAGCAACATTAAGTTGGGGTTCTGAATTAGAACCCCCAAAGGAGCCAGGAGTCAGTTAAAAGACCATTGGGACAATGCTATATAAGAAGGTGGATCCCAGGCAAAGCAGCTCAGTCCAGAGCATGGGTGAGAGGATGAAGGGAGGTTTTGGGTCATCTCCATTGGACCCCAGGAATCTCCTTCAGGATTGGGATTAGCCTATATCCTCAGTGCTGTATCCAGCAGTTCCAGTCTATCTCTCTCACAACCTGTATTCTGTAGTTTTTATATATCATCAAACAAATTGCCATCATCTTCTACAGATCATCTCTGAAGAACATCAGACTCATGTCGTAATCAGGCCTAAACCGCAGTCACCAGCAAGCTAGAGAGCAGAAGCTGTAGCCAAGCCCAGTGTGGAATCTCATTCAGAGGCTTTCCCTGAAAGGGGAACAGACTGATTCCCACTCCATTAGACTGAATATTAGTTTTCCCCGAAGCCTTTGTCCTTTCCCACCTTTCCTAAGTTCCCAACACCCTCTGTTAATAGCCTCCTTTGTTAATTAAAGAAATTACCCATCATAAGAAGCAGTTACCATGTCACTGTTACACCATCTTTACTTGGTGTAATTTTCCAGTTTTTTTAGGAGTTGGCAGTTGAGAGAGACTCCATGCTGTGAGAGATTTTCATAGGTTTTCCACACAACTTCCAGCCTGTGAACTGATCTCTAACAACTAGAGATATCTTCAATATTGGCAATTACCTTCCAGTCATATTTAATATCTAAGGATATCTAGGTATAATCTACAAAGGAGCCATTGGACCTGGGGCCCTCAGTATTAAGGACTCTCATAGCTTTTGCCTGCAGGGGTTTCATTGGTACTGGCCCCAGAGTGCCCATACCCCCCAAGTTGAGCTGTGCTGCTGCCTGTCATACTGCAGTCTGAGAATTACCTTGACAACCCATAACGGAAGAGAAAGAGAATTGCCCAATAGAGAAATAGGTCTTGATCAATGACAAATGTAAAACTCAGTGGAATTGAGCTTCAACTATGGGAAGGAGGTGGTGAAAGGGGATGGAAAGAACATGAATCTTGTAACTATGGAAAAATATTCTTAATTAATTAATTAATTAATTAATTACTATTTTTCAAAAAAAAGAAAGAAAGAAAGAGAATTGCCCTAGCTCTAGAAATGAGACACAAGATGTAGTCAGTGTGATTAACTAAATTCCCACTACCTCTAGATCTCTTAATTCTTTCACTGTAAAGTGCACAAAATATCTATGTATTATTTATTAAAACACACTAAAGACTTTTATAAACTCAACTACATCATTACAGAATTGAATTAGGTAATAATTCTAAAATAATTATAGAGAGATTCCTCATTTATGATTGTTGTATATTATAGTTGAGTCTGTCTCAAGGGAGGTTGATAGTGTTTTCTTAGCAGAGATACATGAAGATGAGGAACTAAGGTAAATGAGGGTTAAGTGACTTACCTAGTAAGTGTCTGAAAGTCAGACATGAACTCAACCTGACTTCAGGATTGGTGCCCCATATCACCCAGCTATCTCTTTTATTATTATGCATTAGTTATGCAATGAAAAAGATAACACAAACTATATTAATTAGGCATTGGTTGTTCTAACAATTAAAGAGTTAGTAAGAAATCTTACAAAACTCCTACTGCCCCAAGCCAGTCTTTTAGACTATGAGTTTTGGAGTAGGTATTTGTTCATAATAGCTGAGAATGCTTCCTCATCAGTTCTTTCCTCTACCAGTGTTTCTGTAACACCCTCAGGCCTCACGTAACTGATGGATTCTATAGAAATCACAAAATAAGTGTCTCCATTTTCTGAGAAAAATGTCCCAGACTTTCTCCTACCTTCTCTAGGGAAGAGACAGAGTTAGTAGTAAGAAGTCAATGTGTTCTGAGGAATAGCTGGGAACACACCTATCAAATTTCTTTGTCTTTGTTTTTCCTTTTCTAGGGGATAAAGACACTTGCCAAGAGTTGCAGAATCAGAGCATCAGAAAAAGTGAGAGTTGTTGTTGTTGGTGGCATAGCTAGTTGGCTCAGTAGATTGAGAGCCAGGTGTAGAGATGGGAGGTTGTAGGTTCAAATCTTCTTCAGATTCTTCTTAGCTGTGTGATCCTGGCCAAGTCACTTAACACCTACTGCCTAGACAGTTCAAAAAAGCTGAGAGTTGGAAGAAACCTTTGTTGTTATTTGGTTCAATCTAAATGTGAAAAGATCCCCATGAACATAATAGAGGACAAATAGAACCTAGTCTCTTTATGAAGACCTCATGAGAAGAGGAACCCACCTCCTCTAGAAGCAATCTTTCCTGTATTTCAGTATACTTCAAGCAGCTAAGAGGAGAAGTAGACAGAGCCCTGGCTTTGTGGTCAGAAAGAATCCTCTTCTTGAATACAAATACTGCCACAGGCATTTAATAGCTATATGAACTTGGGCAAGTTACTCAATTCTGTTTGCCTCATTTTTCTCATCTGTGAAATGAGGTGGACAATGAAATGGGAATCCATCCCAGTAGCTTTGCCAAGAAAAGCTCATATAGGGTCAAAAAAAGTCAGATAAGACTGAACAACAATATTCCATATTTGGTCAAATCTAATTGTCAGGAATTTCTTTGTTTTCCTGATAAAAAGTCTAAACTTCATGATTCAAAAAAGCTACTTTTTGTTCCTGTTTCTGCTCTCTATGGCCAAACAGAAAACATCTGATTTCTCTTCCATATGACAGCCTTTCCAGTATAGAAGACAGGTAACAACTTCTCCAGGAATTACCATAACCATCTCTAAAACAAATATTTACTAATTAAATTCTTTTTTTGGAATAGATCCAATGCTCTTCCTTTTGTCATGAAATAGTTTGAATTTTGTCATTCCAAAATTCCTTATATGGAGAAGGGAATGGTCAACCTCTAGGAGGATACACCTGAAATGCCTGAATAACAACAACAACAACAAAAACCTCTTCATTTATGAATAGATAAATGTAGGGAAAATCTTTTGATCTATGGACTGAGCTACTAAAAATGTGCGGAAAAAAAACAACAAAAAATCCTTTAAAATGAAAAAAAAATGCTTACTAAGTTACCACTATGTGAAGTATGTGCTCATTTTTTGAAATGACAAAGATTAAACAAAGACCTTGCTTTCAAGAAGTTTAGAATCTATAAAGAGGAAAGCCATCGAAATATGATAGGAATAATTTGTCTCACCCTACACTTTAATCGAGGTTCTGATAGAAATATAAAAAGGCTAATATCATCTATTACTAGACGTTGGGGTATGACAAGGAAAATCAAGAAAGGTTAAAGGAAGAAGTGACACTTAAATTTGAAGTAAGGGAGGGACTTCAACTGGCCTACATAGATATTTTACATATCTGTATAACTATACTATATATACACATATGTGTAGAAGTGTCTACATACAATCATGTATCAATGAACTCTCTACATTCTTCTTCTATCTTCATATCATACTCTGAATAACTGACATTCTTTACCCATTTCTTTTATCCTGTGCTATCTGCCTGATAAAGATTTGATTTCCTTAATTATGGAGTCTTGATTTTCTATTTTTATTTCCTATATTTTGTGCAGTGTTTTGCACGTCATAAGTGCGTAATAAATGCTCTTTTTATTTTTTAACTCATTTTTATGGGGATGTTATTTAAATTTTTTATTTTGACTCTGGATCTCATACAGGAACATATGTAATTTCAATAAGCTTGAGACAATGAACACAAGGTCATGCTGAAATATACATAGCTAGAGGACTTCACCACCTTGATGGAAAACTCTCTTGTAATTTCTGTTCGGGATTTTCACAGCAGTGATTAACATGGTTAGGAAGAACATTTCTCTCTTCTTTTTGCCTTATTTGATAGTAGGCATCAGAAAGTCATTTAATAAATAAACCAATAAGCATTTATAAATTCTTATTGCATTCTAGACTCTTTGCTTAGTACTATAGATTCAAAGACAAATTAAAATAATCCCTGCCCTCTCAGACATTACATCCTTGTTTTTAGCTGTTTAATTTCCCCAAACATTTTATTTTAATTTTAATTCCAAATTTAAAAAAAAAAAACAAATAAAACCATCACTTCCATATACAAAGTAAAAGAAGCTTCCACATAAATGAAATCAGAAATCTCTTTCATGTTTAGCTTACTTTACTTCATATATACATAATAAATGCTATATGAAACTTTCAAATGTTTCTTATTCTCCTGGGATTCCTTCTGGATATCTCATTATCTTCTATCTATCTATCTATCTATATATATATATACATATATATATATGTATATATATATAACTTATCTACAAGTTTCCCAGGACCTTCCCACTCTTCCTATATCACAGAAGATATTGTTCCAAAAATCAGCATGTTGTAAGGCTGTGATTTGTGCAAGGGGGATGGGACAAAAGTAGCCAGAGAAGGAGTGCCTGACTGTTGGTGACAGTTACTGGCAGTTGTGACCAGAAAGGATTCTGGGTAGCTCTCTGGAGGAGGAAGCAGGAGGAGAGGGCTTCTGGCAGAGGTCTTGGAGTAGAGTGGAGGTAGACATCTCAGCTCAAGTCTAGTCCTGAGGGCTTCTGAAGCTTTTTATTTGGACATTGAAACCCTGATTCCCTGGCCAAAGATTCCATCACATCTCACCCAGCAAGATTTCAACAATATAGTTGGATGAGTTTTTGGACTACATTTTGGGAGTGATCTCTTAGTCTCCTTCCCCCATTACCCAACCTTGCTGAGAGACCCTTTCCAGTCTAACTTACAGTTATAGAAAGGATAGAAATAGAAATAGAAATAGAAATAGAAATAATAGAAATAGAAGAAGAGGAGAGATAAGAAGCTTGGGAGTGGGAAGCCCAAAGGTTCCCACCTGAGTGACAGACCCCCTAGGAATAGAGAAGAGGGCACCCCAAAATCCCTCTGACCTTCACCCCTTTCCCCAACCCCTAAATTGCAAATATTAAAGGCCATTCATTTTTCAGATAGTGTTCCAGAGTGCCTGAGAGACAAGGAGGGGGAGGGGAATAACATCTTGAAGCCAGACCACCTGTTGAGATGTTGACTGACCTCAAGGGAGGCTTGCATGAACCCTGCCCTCATTCAGAATCAGATTGGGGTACCCCATTCCTCATCTTATAGGGAAGCCTCTCCCCCAACTCCTGTGGGGTGGCACAACCATCCAGGTCACCCAGTTTTGGGGTGACATCCCCTCAAAGTCTCCCAGTGTATATTTGACCTGAGTGGAGAGCTAGAAGAGAGTCTCACCTCATAGACTCTCTTTATCTCCCCTCTCTCATAACATTGGTTAGTTGGCTCTCATTATTATTACAATTTTGACAAAGGCTCTCTTTATAGTTACAATGTGCAAATGAATTAAGTATTACATGTTTTCATTTTTCAGTTCACTTTCTGGAGGTAGTACTCACAATTGTTCTTCTACATATGCTACAATGTGCTTCTGCTTGGGAAAGTGAAATCACAAACAGCATGACTTAGAGTACAGGTAGAAAGTCAGGGCTTTTTCCATAGAATCCTGAGTGAGTAGGTGTGTGGTTGGGCCCCAGCTAAAAGAAAGGAAGGTGACTAGCCACAGTTAGCTGGTGTTTCCTCTTTCTCCAGCCCATTTTTAAATCATTTAATAAATAATTATGAATTAAGATTATGAATTAATATTAAGATATGAATTAATTATATATGTGCCACTATTTCCTACCTACTTCCCTTGGAGTAAGATGGAGTATAAAGGAAGTTTGTCACCAATTGGGATTCCCATACTGATTATAATATAGTTGCCAAAATGTGGGAAAGTCAGAAATGAAGGGAAAGTACATTTCCTGCCATCTAATTTCAGCATACTATCCTGATAATTTCTAGGTTACTTTCTCATATTTTCAATGACACAGAATCCAATCCAGACCAGCCTTGCTCACAGGATCCATCTAGCCAACCTCTGAGCTTAGATGGAAAGTCTTCTGAAGGGGAAGTGAGCAGAGGGTGAATGTCATCATCTTTGATCTGGAAGAAGAGTGGTGATGCCATGCAAAAGCTACAGTCTCATAAAGTCATTGTAGGAAATCATCTATTGCCTTCAGAAAAGTCATTCCTCTTGTGCTTTGAGTTTTATTGCTATGTTTGAGCAGAAAATCTTTGTTCATATTATTTTCTGGGATGACGAGAGTTATAATCATTGGGGAGTGCAACTAGGAAAAGAATTGATTAAAAAATTTCAATCTATCTTGTACTCCAATGAATCTATAATTTCTTGTTATGCCACTATTAATGGACTGAATAGTTTTTATCAAGAATAAGTCACAAGGAAAATGCTTTTTCCAGTGACCCAGTCTATAGTTTTGTGACCACATTTAACTTTTAGTGACTATTTGGTTCCTTCTTACCCTACTGGTCCCACCTGTCTTCCATTAAGGTGTGAAGGTCCTTCCTGAATTGTGAGAATAACAAGTGTGATGTTATGAACTAAAGCCAGTTCAGTCTGATGGGATTTTTATTTTTCAGTCTTCTATATCACATATAAGGTGAGTTTTTCTCCTGTGCCCTGATAGAACCTAAAATCTAGAGAAATGGAGACAGAAAATGAGAGAAAATATGTGTGTATTCATAGAAAAACATTTCTTTGTTCACTCGTTTCTTATTCCTAGAGACACCATTTGGGTTGTCATGACAAAGGCAGTGAAGTGATTCACTTCTTTTGTTTCCATATCATTTTATATGTGTGGCAATTGAGGCAAACAAGTTTAAGAGATTTCCCTAGAATCAAACAGCTAGTAAGGATCTGAAACCTCAGGAAGATAATAAACCTTTTTATTTTTTTTTAAACCCTTGTACTTTGGTGTATTGTCTCATAGGTGGAAGATTGGTAAGGGTGGGCAATAGGGGTCAAGTGACTTGCCCAGGGTCACACAGCTGGGAAGTGGCTGAGGCCGGGTTTGAACCTAGGACCTCCTGTCTCTAGGCCTGACTCTCACTCCACTGAGCTACCCAGCTGCCCCAATGAACCTTTTTAATGTGAAGCCCAACATTCTAACTTCTAAGCTTCCCATCTACATAAAAACATATGTATGCAAATATATACGATATGTAAAATGTGTGTGAGAGAGATTATTGAAGAATTAATAATTTTTCAGGTTCAAGCTAAAACTTTTCATTGATATTCCTTAACGTGAAAGGAGCTCCCTGAGTCATGTAACCAAAGCTTGACTCTTGTTCAACCAAATATCAGTAATATTATGAATATGTTTAGCAAAAGTAAAGAAACCCAATCACATTAACTATAATAAAAAAAGTGTACACATGAGGTTTTATACTACACAATACCAAGGGTGAATGATCCCTCTCCTCAGGAGTGTTGTAATTCAGCATAACCAAGAGAGAGCTGCAGTTGTCAGCAAAGGGGAAATTCCCCAACATTTCTAATGCATATATTAGGAGTAGGGATATGATCAAAGTTTTACAAGCCATTACTTTACTTTTAAAATTCTTTCACCTTTTATGAACCTGAAGAGAATAAGGAATTTCCAAGTCTTCTTCCTCATTTCTGGAAATCAAATGGAGTTATATAACTCCTTCCAACTCTCATCAAGACCATTCACAATTCATAGAGTAGAGGGGCATTGAATCACAATTCTCTAATAATAAGTCAAGAATCCCATACAATTTGCACTTTAAACCAAATTTACAGTGGATTTTCACTATTTGATATGATGACAGGGGCTCTCTTCTAACTAAAACAAGTATTGTTTTTTTTAACATCCTTTACTTCTAATGTTATTATACTTCCAATAATCATGTAACTTTGGATAAATTATTTCTTCTTTCTAGGAATCAGTTTCCATATCTTTGAAATAATAAGCTTTTGGTAAGTAATCTCTAAAGTCTTTTCTTGATGCAATCCTTCAGTCAGCATATAAAAAATGTGTAATTTTTCTCAAGTGACACATTATTCAGTTCAGAGTGGTAATGAAGTAATAAATGATAAGATATCTATTGAAGGGAGGGCTCTAGAAGAGATATAGCCAAAGGGAAATCAGTTCTTTTCCTGCAGATAATTTTCCAGAGTGCCCCAGAAACAATGCAGATGGAAGTCCCAAAAGGAACTCTTTCTCTGTCTCTTTGCCCAACTCTTGATTATCCTATTAAAATATTAATTAAATAACCTAATATTTGGGAAACTAGTGGTGGGGGCTTTATCTTTCTCAGCTAAGCAGAAGAAATGAGGTGCCATGGTACATGGTGATTGTTTATCAGCATTTCTAAGAGACCCAAATACATTATGACCAGAACACATATAATCTTGCCAATTCCTCTCTTTAGCTCTGATGAGGCTCTTTAATAAAAATTTAGTACTCAATCATTGCATCTGGAGTCAAACTTAGTTAGGTTTCTTGGCTCAGAAGGACAGTTTTCAGAACTTTCATGGCTTTTATGCCCATAGGTTTCTTTGCCAAAACTCCACCTTGTGAATATGTAAACCTTGTACTCTCTGGGTGTTTGTGGGAAGGTTAGTGGTGTTCAATGATAAAAGATTAGGCATTCTGCTTTGTAGCTCCTCTGATCTGGTTGACAGAATTTTCTGGATCTCTGGTAAGGAATAAGTAATCATTATTGGTTATTAATTAAAATTAATATTATTATTTATTGGAATTGCAAATATTATGTCTCCCATGATTTCTCTCCTGGCCTTCACATTTAGTCTGAAATATAGTTGCAGTTTTAATATGGTGGCCTGAGAGTCATGCTCAGGGTCTGGAAGCTCTGAGTTCTAGTGCTTCTTCTGACTCAAACTTTTGGGTGACATTAGTCAAGTTGATTATCTCTTAGTGCCTCATGCACTTCTCTAAGATCTTTAGTTGCAAAGTAGAAACCTTTATGCATTTCTGTGATGACTATAACTTTTACTATGGCCAGAAGATTTTCCATTATGACTGATCTCATGATGAGAATTTTTAAAAATTTTTATTAACTTTTATTTAAGAAATTTAGAGATACATTATAATCAAGTAAGAATAACCTCTAAAATTATCAAAATATTTATCAATTAAAATTATCAATATGGATAATCATTGTAAAAACTTTATGTAAATATATAGATTTTAATTTTCTAACTTTTAAAATTATACCATTCTATATATAACATGCAATTATTTAATGGGATATTGAAAGACTGACTGGTAGGACTACTAATTGTATGTCTGATGCATGAAGAATAACTTAGCTAAATTTAGAGATCCTCATCGTGAGTCTACTCATAATGGAAACTTTTCTGGCCATAGAACTTGTTATAGACATCATGCAAAATTTTAAAAGATTTCTACTCTTCTAGGTATAGGGAATTTCTTATTAAGGAAATTGATATCTCTGACATATAAAATATCAATATTTGGCTACAAGAGACACCTGAATAATGACTTGAATGGAATAGGTGCATCAACATATTTACTGAGTGGATTTGAATTGAAGGCCTCCATTACCTGATATATACTTTTTTTTTAAACCCTTGTACTTTGGTGTATTGTCCCATAGGTGGAAGGTTGGTAAGGGTGGGCAATGGGGGTCAAGTGACTTGCTCAGGGTCACACAGCTGGGAAGTGGCTGAGGCCGGGTTTGAACCTAGGACCTCCTGTCTCTAGATTGACTCTCACTCCACTGAGCTACCCAGCTGCCCCTCTGATATATACTTTTAATATAACATTTTGTTAGATTTCAAGCTATCATTAGCAAAAATATTGATTCAAAATAAATATGGTCACCTCTTTTCTCCATTTATAACAGTGAATCTTAACGATAGATATAGTAAATTATATTGTCTGGATTTGGAACTTTTACTTTGTATTCCTTAATTCCTGCTATCTAAACTATCATATATAAACTATCATATATTTTCTCTCATATCCACATACTCCAGACACGTGATCTTCTTGGTTTAGCATCCTACAATTCCCTAAACTTGTCTTATTGGCATTACCAGACAGAAAGAAATCTGTGTAGCCCAGGTAGACAAAGACCTAAGGTACAATATAGATAAGAACTCTTCATAATGTAATTTTATCACTAAATATATGTATATATGTATATATATAATGTTAATTTTTATACATATTATGGTAGGTAGCATTGTTCATAATAGTATATAAATATAGTACGTCAGGGAAAGTTAGATAGATCTGAATTGGATGATGGGTTTTAATTCTGGCTCTTCTATTAACTATGTGTCTTTCAGGTAAATCACTTATTGGTTCTGATTCTCAGTTTCCTTATGTGTAAAATGAAGGCCTCTTTTGGCTCTAAATATATTGTATATACACACCTTATGTTCTGATCTGGATGAATTTAGTATTTCTTCTTTTATGCATTTAATTAAAATGTCTAATCCACTATCATATGTTGAATTTTTGCATATGTATCAAGTACCAATTAGAAAATGGTATTTTTTAAAATTCCCATTCAGTTCCCTTTGGATATCTCACATACTTAGCTTATCTAAAATTCTATTAATTTTCTTGGCTTCATTACACTTTTCCGTTCATTTCCACCTGTATACAGTCAAAAAGATTAATAGAATCTTGGATAATAATTCATATAGTATAGTATTAAAGAGTTTAGTTAAATGCATATAGAGAGAAATACTTAATTCATCAAATTCATTTCATAATGCAATAAATCATGTTTAATAAGAGACTGTAGTAACACAGATTAACAATCAATTGAAGAATAAATAATCTAATATATAAAGAATGAGTCATTTAAAGAATAAGCCATTTAACTATGTGCAGAATGATAATAATGACAAAACATATCCAAAAATATGGAATTCTAAAAATCAGAAATTAGAGGAAAATCTTTCTCTAAATACTTACAATCCACATATAGAAAGACCATGTCAATGAATTAAGTATTCAAAGAACAAACTAGGAAGAAATGAAACAAAAATATCCAGTAAAATATCAAATAAGTAATCCTAAACAAATACATGTGAGATGAGTAAAATTTATATGAAAATATTTAATTAATTAATAAACAAAATAGGATTTAGTTTCATGAAAAATTCAATAAGTAGATCAATTATTGTTTAATATGGTTTTAAAAAGAGAAGAAAAACACTTTATTAGCATCAAGAATGAAAAGGTTAAATATACCTTTGATGAATATAAAATCAAATCAGTTATTAAGAATTATTCTGCAGAAGCACATGTCAACAAATTTAACAATTAAAGTATGATGGAAGACTCAATACAAAAATATAAACTGCCTAGACTAACAGGAGAGAAGATAAAAATTAATATCAACCTATTTAAAAAAATACCTTCAACAGGGCATTAAATACACTTTTAAAACAAAAATCCACCAGGACTAGATGGATTTAAAATTGAATTCTATCAAACATTCAAGATGGACTAATTCCAATCTTGTATAAATTATTGAAAAATAAGTAAAGAAGGAGCCGCAGAAAACTCCAGAACTGATACCTAAACCAAAAAGAGCCAAGACAGAGAAAAAATGTACAGCCTGATTTAATCAAAGAACATAGATGCAAAGCTTTTGAATTCCCTGGGTCACCTTTATAATAAAATGTATGAGTTGAGCAAAAATTTGAGAGGTTTATAGCTAAACCAGGTAGGAAAAAGCATAAGGAAAAGTATAAAATTTGTCAACATGAATGCAAGGTTAAAAAAAAACAAGCAAAGAGACTATTAAAACATATATATTTAAATATATCAGTTATTCTCCATCTCTAAGTTTACATATTATTCATATTTCCAATAGAGTAATCTTTTAATACCAATATCCCAATTGTACAACCAAAAAACAAGTGATCGATTATATGTTTTTCTTTTGTATTTCTACTCCCATAGTTCTTTCTCTGTATGTTGATTTCTGATAAGTTCCTCTTGATTGTCCTGAATCATTGCATTGCTGCTATTAGAAAAGTCTATTACATTAGATTGTGCCACAACGTATCAGTCTCTGTGTACAATATTCTCCCGGTTCTGCTCCTTTTACTCTGTATAAATTCCTGGAGATTAAGTGGAATTCCTCCAGTTCATCATTCCTTTCAGCACAATAGTATTCCATCACCATCAGATGCCACAATTTCTTCAGCCATTTCCCAATCAAAGGGCACTCCCTCATTTTCAATTTTTTTGTCACCACAAAAAGAGGATCTATAAATAGTTTGTTCAAGTATTTTCCTCATTATCTCTTTGGGGTACAAACTCTTCAATGTTATGACTGGATCAAAGGGCAGGCAGTCTTTCAAAAGACCCTTGGGCATAATTCTAAATTGTCCTCCAAAAAGGCTGGATTAAATCAGTATAAAAAATTTAACATTGTCATGTTTGTTTGGGGCAACCTGTCAGTTGCCCTGGATGGAATGTTGACTGTGGCATGAGCCACAGGGCAAGTACCAACTGCTAGTTGGACCCAGGTTATATAAAGCCCTGGAGACCCAAGGCTGGGTTCTGTTCTTTCCCTACTTCTCTTCTCACCTTCACTTCTACCCCTTGGGAATCCAGTGTGGTAGGGAGTTGGAATGTGGGATCTTAGTTTACCTAGGTTAGGTAGGTTTAGGAGAACTTTGGTGACCCAATAGATACGTCAATTAGATAAAGCCTTTCAAGAAGTAGCTCTATAATACCATCAAGTGATCATTTGTTTCTGTCCCAGGGCTGGCACCTTAGGACAGCTGAAGATCATAGCAAGGAAGTTCATCAACATCATGAACTTTGATCAAGGAGACAGTACTAGACTAGATTCATAGGTTTCCTACCCCACTCTCCAAACCCTTTTCCCTAATCATCTTTTAAAATAAAACCTTAGTTTAACTTATGAACTAGTGACTCCTACCTTCAACTTAGATCTAAGTAGTCTGGTGTTCAAGATTCTAGGAAGGAGGCAGAGTAACTCCATTATTATTAGACAGGAAGCACCACACTTCCCTTCCTGTCTAATCTCTTTGTCAACCAATAGGAGTTACTTCCTCAGCCAGATTAAAGGCTGAAGGGAAATCTTCTTAAAGGGGTTTAGTCCTTGCCTAGGGAAATTACATCTATCCCTTGGCTGGCTTAGGCACTAGGTGCTTGTTCTGTCCTACATCCAGTACCATTAGTAAATAGTTTGTGATTAAGTCACACTAGCTTCCTGACTACCTACAACTTTACCAGTCTCAATCACTCATCCACCTCTATACCTTCATTACAAATCACAAATCCACCTGCAATGCATTTGTGTCCCAATTTTGACACATCCCCTCCAACACTTTTTACTTTTCTTTGCTATCATACTAGACAGTCTTCTTGGTGTGAGGTGGTACTTGAGAGTTGTTTTATTTGCATTTTTCTAATTAGGAGAGATTTAGAAAACTTTTTCATGTGCTTATTGATAATTATTGTTTCTTCATCCATCTGAGAACTGGCTATTCATCTATCTTGAACATTTGTCAATTGGGGAATGGCTTGATTTTTTGTCAAGTTTTACTTAGTTCCTTACATATATTTGGGAGATTAAACCTTTGTCAGAGTTTTGTTATAAAGATCAATTTCCCAGGGGCAGCTGGGTAACTCAGTGGATTGAGAGCCAGGCCTAGAGATGGGAGGTTGTAGGTTTAAATATGACTTCAGACACTTCCCAGCTGTGTGACCCTGGGCAAGTCACTTGACCCACATTGCCTACCCTTACCACTCTTCTGCCTTGGAGCCAATATTGGCTCCAAGACAGAAGATAAGGGTTTAAAAAAAATAAAGATTTTTCCCCAAAATTTGTTGCCTTCCTTCTAATTTTGGTTACATTGGTTTAGCTTGTACAAATGCTTTTTAATTTGAAGCAATCAAAATCATTTATTTTACATTTTGGAATCTTTCTATCTCTTGCTTGATCTAAAATTCCTCCCTTTCCCACAGATCTGACAGGTATACTATTCTGTGGTCACCTAATTTATTCATGATTACATTCCCTATATTTAAGTCATTTACCCATTTTGAATTTATCTTGGGATAGGATGTGAAATGTTTGTGAAATCCTGATTTTTTACATACTGTGTTCCAATTTTACCAGCAGTTTTTGCCAAATAATGAGTTATTTTCCTAAAATCCAGTATCTGTGGGATAACTGAACATCAACTTCCTGAGGTCACTTACCCCTAGTCTATTCCATTGATACACCATACAGTTTCTTAACCAGTACCATATAGTTTTGATGACCACTGCTTTATAATACAATTTAAGATCTAGTCCTACTAGTTTCCCATTGTTGACATATTTTTCATCATTTCCCTTAATATTCCTCATTTCTTCTTCCAGATGAATTTTGTTATATATTTTCTAATTCTATTAAAAGAGATTTTTGGTAATTTGATAGGTATGGCACTGAATAAGAAAATTAATTTGGGTAGAGTTGTCATTTTTATTATAGTAGCTTATCCTACCCATGAGCATTTAATGTTTTTCCAGGTATTTATATAGTTTTAATTTTATGACAAGTGTTTTTTAGTTTTGATCATATAATTTCTGTGTTTGTCATGGTAGATAGATTCCTAAATATTTATATTTTCTAGAATAATTTTAAATGAAGTTTCTCTATCTAATTCTTGATGATGAGTTTTTTTGGAAATATGTAGAAATTCTTTTGATTTATGTGGGGTTTTTCTTGTACCCTGCAACTATGCTAAAGTTGTTAATTATTTCCATAAATCTTTCAGTTTATTTTCTGGTTTTTTTAAGCATACCATCATATCATCTGCAAAGATTGATAGTTTAGTCTACCCATTGCCTACTTTGATCCCTTCAATTTCTTTTTCTTCTCTAATTGTTACTAATAGTCTTTCTAGTTTCATATTAAATAGAGATGATAATGGGCATCTTTGCTTCATTCCAGATCTTATTGGAAAGGCTTCTAAATTGTTCCCATTGCAGATGATACTTGCTTATTTTTTTTGCTACTTTTATTTGAGAAAATTCCCTTTTCTTCCTATACTTTTTAGTGTTTTCAATATGAATACATGTTGCAATTTCTAAAAGGCTTCTTCTGCATTTATTGTGATAATTGTGTGATTACTGATGGTTTGATTATTGATATAGTTAATTAAGTGACTATATTAATTTTTCCTAATATTAAACCATTCTTATATTCCTGGTATAAATCTAAGTTGATCATAGTGAATAATCTTTGTGATAATTTGCTATAGTCTTTTTACTAGTATTTTATTTTAGATTTTGCATCTTTGTTCATTAAGGAGACAGGTCTGTATTTTTCTTTCTCTGTTTTTGGTCTGCCTGGCTTTGGAATCAGTACCATATTTGTGTCATAAAAATAATTTGGTAAGACTCCTTCTTTGCTTATTTTATCAAATATTTTATACAGTATTGGGATTAGTTGTTCTTTAGATGTTTTATAGGATTCACTTCTAAATCCATCTGCCCCTGGGAGATTTTTTCCTAGGAAGGTATTTGATGGATGTTTTAATTTCCTCCTCTAATATAGGATTATTTAAATATTCTATTTTCTCTTTTATTTATCTGGGCAATTTATATTTTGTAGCTATTCATCCATTTCCCCTAGATTATTATATTTATTGCCATTTAATTGTCCAAAATAGTTCTTAATGAAGACTTTAATTTCCTCTTTATTAGAGGTAAGATCACCCTTTTCATTTTTGAGACTGTTAATGTGATTCTCTTCTTTCTTTTTTATTAGATTAACCTCTACTTTATTTATTTCATGTTTTTTTCTAAGTACCACCCCCTAGTCATATTTAATAGTTCCATAGTTCTTTTACTTTTATGAATTTCTCCTTTTATTTTTAAGATTTCCAACTTACTTTTATCTTGGGATTTTTAGTTTGTCCTTTTTCTAATTTTTTTAACTTGTAAGCCAAATTCATTGATCTCCTCCACCCTCTCCATTTTGTTTATATAGGCACTCTGAGATATAAATTTTTCCCTGTGACTGCTTTGGCTCTATCCCATAGATTTTGATATGTGATCTCCTCAGTGTCATTCCTGAATGAAGTCTCTAATTGTTTCTATGATTTTTGCTATGACCTTCTACTTTTTTAATAGATTATTTAGTTTTCAATTAATTTTAAATTTGCCTTTCCATGCATCCTAGTTAATTATACTTTTTATTGCATTATGACCAGAAAAAGTTGCATTTAGTACTTCTGTTTTTCTGCATGTTTGCAATATTATTATACCCTTGTAAGTGGATGATTTTGTATATGTGCCATGTACTGCTGAGAAGAAGGTATATTCTTTTTTATCTCCTTTCTATTTTCTCCAGATATCTATTAATTATAATTTTCTAACATTTCATTCACTTCCTTTGCTTCTTTCTTATTTTTTTGTTAAAGGTATCTAGTTCTGAAAGGGAAAGGAGATCTCTCAGTAGTATGGTTTTACTATCTATTTCCTTCATAATCTCCTTTAATTTCTCCTTGAGAAATCAAGATGTTATACCATTTGGTGCATAAATGTTTAGTTTTGCTATTACTTCATTGTTTATAGTAAATTTTGGCAAAATGTAATTTCTTTCCTTATCTCTTTTAATTAGTTCAATTTCTATGTTGGATTTAACTGGTATCAGGATTCCTGTTCCTGCATTTTATAATTAAGGTAATGCATATTAAATTCTCTTAGAGCCTTTCACCTTGAATCTGTGTGTGTCACCCTGCCTCAAATATGAAGGACATACCCTCACTTTCCAGGTTTTTGAAACCACAAAGAGTTCATCTATGAATATTTTTGTAGAAGTCTGTTTATCTATGATCTCTTTGGGGTACAAACGCAGGAATGGTATAGCTGGATCAAAGGGCAGGCATTCTTTTATTGCTCTTCGGGCATAATTCCAAATTGCCATCCAGAATATTTGTATCAGTTCACAACTATACCAGCAATGCATTAATGTCCCAATTTTGCCACATTCCCTCCAACATTCATTATTCTCCCCTGCTAACATTTTAGCCAGTCTGCTAGTTGTGAGGTGAAATGTCAGAGTTGTTTTGATTTCCATTTCTCTAATTATTAGAGATTTAAAACACTTTCTCATGTGCTTATTGATACTTTTGATTCCTTTACCTGAAAATTGCCTATTCATGTCCCTTGTCCATTTATCAATTGCTGAATGGCTTGATTTTTTTTATACAATTGATTTAGCTACTTGTATATTTGAGTAATTAGACCTTGGTCAGAATTTTTTGTTATAAAGATTTTTTCCCAGTTTGTTGTTTCCCTTCTGATTTTAGTTGCATTGTTTTTGTTTGTACAAAAAACTTTTTAATTTAATGTAATCAAAATTATTTATTTTACATTTTTTAATTTTTTTAACTCTTGCTTGGTTTTAAAGTCTTTCGTGTGTGTGTGTGTGTGTGTAGGTCCTTTTCTCTTTTTTCTGATGTCTTTTGGTTATAGATGCTGAAGTGGTATTGCTGGGTTAGAGGGCTGACAAAGTTTTATGGCCCTTTGAGCCTAGTTCTTTATTACTCTCCTGAATCGTAGTAGAAATTCACAGTTCTATCAACAGTGTAATCTAGTTTTTCTGCATCCCTGCCAACATTTATCATTTTCCTTTTTCGTCATGTTAACTGAGATGATAGATATGAGGTAATATCTCAGAGTTGTTTTAATTTGCATTTAACAAATTAAGAGTGATTTGGAGCAGTTTTTTCACATAAGTATAGATAGTTTTAATTTCTTCCTCTGAGAACTGCCTGTTCATATCCCATGACTGTTTTTCAATTGACAATGATTTAAATTCTTATAAATTGAACTTACTTCTCTACATATGTGAGAAATGAGGACTTGGTGAGAGATACTGTTACAAAGAAGTAAGGTAAATCTTTGATAAAAGGAGGGATAAAGGTACTGAGGTGATATGGAGGAGGAATGAAGGGGATAGCTGAGTTTAGGGAAGGGATGAATGAGATGGTATATTGGATGGTAAGGCAGTAGATGTGAGTATTCAGGAGGGGCTGCCCAAATAGGCTAGTCAGAGGAGGCTAGAGATAGAGGATACTGGGGAGGCAAGGAAGGTATCTCCATAGATACAAAGGAGTTGGGCCAGTCAGAAATGTTTTAAATCTGGCTGGAGGGCTTCTCTTGTCAGTTTCTAAAGGCCCTTGAGGGAGGAGTGAGTAGGGCTCCTTCCTGCCAATCAAACTGATGGATGCAGGAAGTCTCGGGCAAAGACTTCCTGCCAAGATGGATGCCTGCAGTTCCCTGAAGAAATAAAAGAAAACTCTTCAACCCTTGCCTTAATTTTGATACAATGATTTACCAGAGACAAGGGTTAATCAGAAGGAGGGATGGGTTTAGGGTTTGTAACAACCACTAGGAAGAAAGCTGAAGGTGGGGGAAGGGTCACAGGAAAGGGTTAGACTGAGAAAGCCTGCTCTCCCAGTCAAGAAGATTTGACTGCCTTAAAGTACTTGCTAGATCAACAAAATAGGGGATAGATTGATTTAAAGATGTCCTACTTGCCTACAGAAAACTAAACCCACAATGTCTAATCACCAAACCACCCTTCCTCCCCGAGCCCAAAGGGAAATTCAGAGAAAATGAACAGGGATGTGATATGGAGAGGTCAGGGAGAGGTTCAGAGAAATCAGCTAGGTTCAAATTACCCAGAGACAAAGGCACAGGCCAAACCAAGCCAAAAGCCAAAAGCAGAGCCCCAGTTGGAACTTCAGTTCTCTTAAAGCCTCAGACTCCAACCAACTTTTTTGTAAACATTCTAAGACTTAACTGCCAGAGCTGTTTACAGTTGACTTTTTCAAGAGCAAAAGCTTCAGTTGCTTCTTTGCATTAGATAGTTTTAATTTCTTCCTCTGAGAACTGCCTGTTCATATCCTCTGACTGTTTTTCAGTTGACAATGATTTAAATTTTTATAAATTCAACTCACTTCTCTACATATTTGAGAAATGAGGACTTGGTGAGAGATACTTGCTATAAAATCCTTCTCCCCACCAAAAAAGTTGGTGTTTCCCCTCTAATCTTGGTTGCCTTGGATTTGTTTCTGTAAACCATTTTTAATTTAATGAAATGAAATTATCTATAGAATTTCCCACAATGTTCTCTGTCTTTTGTTTGGTCATAGTGTGTGATTTGAATCTGATGTGATGATATAAAAGATAAAATAAAATTAAGGGACAGGAATGAAGAATGCCTTGGGAAGAGGAGGGAAGGGGGAAATAGAATGGGTTAAATCACTGAACTGAAAGAGGCATGAAAGAGCATTCAGAGGAGAGGGCAAGATGGGAGAGAAAGGGTGGAGAGCACTTGAACTTTATTCTAATCAGAATAGACATAATAAAGGAAGAAAATACACTATCACTTGTCTATAGAAAACTATTTTACCCTTTAGGAAAAGAGATTTGGAAGGGGCTATGAGATGAGCCATGGGTCCTATAGAAAAAGAGGAAAATTAGAGAAGGTAATGATCATAAATTAAACAGGTGTAAATAGAATGAAAAGCAATAGTAGTATTGATGGCACCAATTTCTTTTTACAAATTTCCCTAGTATGTAGAGAAATGAATTGATAAAAGTCATTTCCCAATTGATAAATGGCTAAGGTAATATGAAAAGGCAGTTCTCAAACAAGGTAATTAAAGCTCTCTATCTTCATGTAAAAGTGTTCTAAATCTCTATTTTTTAGAGAAATGCAATTGCATTCTTTCCCTTAACTCTTGTTTCTTTGGCTTCCTTCATGGATCAGCTCAAGTGGCCTATCCTAATCTCTTTCCTAATCCCTTAATTCTTGTATCAGGGAAAATGAATTACTTCTACAAAAAATCATGAACAGGTTAAGTTCTGGAAAAGCTGGAAACAGTTTTATGTACTGATGCATAATGAAGTGAGAATAACTAAAAGAACATTGAAAAAATAAGAGAAATGTTTTCTGGTGATCAAATTCAAAGTACTAAAATATTATCAGGAAACCTCTCAGTGGACTCATGATGAAGAATATTAGCTACAACGAATGAAAAAAATGGCCTCTGATTGCAGATAAAATATTGCACTTTTTATGTAATTATTTTATAAGGTTTTTTTTAATTTCATGTGAGATATGTGTCCTCTTTCATGGAAAGAGGAATACAGTAATATGTATCTAATGATTGCACAGGTATAACCTATATCAGACAATTTATTATCTTTTGGAGGAGGGGATTCTGGGAGGGAGAGAATCTGAACAGCAAGACGTCAGATCACAATTGTCAAAAAAAAATCTTAAAAGTTAAACAAATCAAATGATTGAATCTAATGTTTAGGGCTAAATTTTCTCAATTCAGCTTCAAAATATAGCATAACTTCTCTGCCACTATAATGAAAGATTCTGAAACATTCATGTTCTTTCCATAGGTTTGGAGGAAATCCAAGATATGTTTCAATGTTGGTGGGAGGTGGGCATTGTTTGTATCATTGTCCAAGGTAATAAGTGGCTTCTGGTTTCTGTCAGACTCAAGAGTCAAAAAAAACAATGCTGCATATGTTAGCAAATAGAAACATGAAATAACAGGGTATTCAGACTCTGTGGTATAGAAAAATGAGTGTATTAAATAGGGGAGAAGTTAAAATACATGGAAGATATTATGCTTGTTTAAATAAAGGAAAATCCATTTGGAAACTTGGTTTACTAAGGCAAAAATGAATACTGCGTGTGATATTTATAATTTGAAGAGATGAAATGCCTATAAGATAAAAAAATATTCAAGAGTTTTAATAATTTTGTATGGAGGAGAAGCAGTGTTGAATAGTGAATAGAGTGGCATACTGAAGTCATGGAAGATGGGTTCTATTCCCACACCTAACATATATTCACTATGAAACCTGGGCTAAGTTACAGCATTCTCAAAATTTTAGGCAATTTTGTAAGACTTGAAGTGATAAAATTCAAACTGTATTGGTAGATAAAGATTGCTCATCTAGAATTTCCTTTTATAGAGGAAATCACAGGTCTTGTTACTCTCCAAGTTTTACCCAACACTTCATCCAATTTCAGAATTTCCCTGCTATAAGTCTTTCTTCTACTGATAATTTGAAGTCTCTCCAAACCTAGA
The DNA here is from genome assembly GCF_016433145.1 of Gracilinanus agilis. Lineage (NCBI taxonomy): Eukaryota > Metazoa > Chordata > Mammalia > Didelphimorphia > Didelphidae > Gracilinanus > Gracilinanus agilis. The sequence continues at coordinate 184,418,367 of NC_058131.1, read as the reverse complement.
ATTAGTATTTAGTCTTTAGAGGTCCTCTGGCTGAACAATTCATTGCCTGCTGATTAGTTCTTTAGTAGTGATCCTTTTATTTTTTTTATCTGATCTTATTTTTTCTCAATATTCTTCCATCACTCTATTTTTTAAACCCTTACCTTACATCTTGTAGTCAATACTGTGTATTGGCTCCAAGGCAGAAGAGTGGTAAGGGTGGGCAATGGGGGTCAAGTAACTTGTCCAGGGTCACACAGCTGAGAAGTGTCTGAGACCAGATTTGAACTTAGGACCTCCCGTCTCTAGGCCTGACTCTCATTTCACTGAGCTACCCAGCTGCCCCCCATCACTCTTTTATTTCTTATTTTTCCTCTATCTCACTTATTTGATATTAAAATTCTTTATTAAATTCTTCCAGTTATTCTTCATGGGCCTCTATGCAGTTCGCCTGTTTGAGGCTTTCCTTGTAGTTTTTAGACATTTGCATCTTGGACTTTCCTGTCACCATAATAATTCACTATGGTCAGAAACTTCAGTGTTACTTGCTCATTTTCTAGCCGAGGTCTTGAATTTTAACTTTATTATAGCTTTGGGCTATCCTTACAGGGTTGGTAGATCATTGTTACAAACTTCAAGCCTTTCCTGTTTCTATTATTAGGGGTTTTCCTGTGGTTCTGTAGACTTTGGGTCTACATGGCTTCACAGGTGCCATGATTTATGTAGAGATGTGGTCATTGCTCTTCTGACTTTGGTTCTTTCATTTATCCAGGAATGAAACTTTATTTTTTAGAAAAGTTAACATGGTTACATGATTCATGCTCTTACTTTCCCCTTCACCCACCGACCTCCACCCACCCATAGCCAATGCCCATTTCTACTGGTTTTATCATGTGTCATTGATCAAACCTTTTTCCAAATTGTTCATAGTTGCATTGGTGTGTTAGTTTTTATTCTACATCCCCAATAATGTCTGCCTAGACCCATATGTTAAGCAGTTGCTTTTCTTCTGTATTTCCTCTCCTACAGATCTTCCTCTGAATGTGGGTAGCTTTCTTTTCCATAAATACCTCAGAATTGTCCTGGGTCATTGCATTGCTGCTAGTACAGAAGTCGATTACATTCGATTTTACCACATTGTATTGGTCTCTGTGTACAATGTTCTTCTGGCTCTGTTCCTTTCACTCTGCATCAATTCCTGGAGGTCTTTCCAATTCACATGGAATTCCTCGAGTTTATGATTTCTTTGAGCTCAATTGTGTTCCATCACCAGCATATACTACAATTTGTTCAGCCATTCGCCAATCGAAGGACATACCCTCATTTTCCAGGTTTTTGCCACCACAAAAAGTGCGGCTATGAATATTTTCGTACGAGTCTGTTTATCTATGATCACTTTGGGGTACAAACTCAACAATGGTATGGCTGGATCAAAGGGCAGGCAGTATTTTAGAGCCCTTTGAGCATAGTACCAAATTGCCATCCAGAATGGTTTGATCAGTTCACAACTCCACTGTCAATGTTTTAATGTCCCAATTTTGCCATATCCCCTCCAACATTCATTACCCTCCCCTGCTATCATTTTAGCCAATCTGCTAGGTGTGAGGTGATACCTCAGAGTTGTTTTGATTTGCATTTGTCTAATTATTAGAGGTTTAGAACACTTTTTCATGTGCTTATTGATACTTATGATTTCTTTATCTGAAAACTGCCTATTCATGTCCCTTGCCCATTTATCAATTGCTGAATGGTTTGATTTTTTTATACAATTGATTTAACTCCTGGTATATTTGAGTAATCAGACCCCTGACATGATTTTTTGTTACACAGATTTTTTTCTCATTTTGTTGTTTCCCTTCTGATTTTGGATCCATTGTTTTTGTTTGTGCAAAACCTTTTTAATCTGACATAATTAAAATTATTTATTTTATATTTTCTAATTTTCTCTAACTCTTGCTTGGTTTTAAAATCTTTCCTTTCCCAGAGATCTGACAGGTATACTATTTTGTGTTCACTTAACTTATTTATAGTTTCCCTCTTTATGTTTAAGTCATTCACCCATTCTGAATTTATCTATCTATATAGTAATAACTGGTCAGATTGGCAATGGTGACAATGGAATCACAGCAGAGATTAAGCTTCTTGCCCTGGCAGTGGGGAGGGGAATGAGTGGATAGAATTCTTTCTCCTTCCACTGCTGAGGCAGTTACAGCCCTTGAAAAATATTTATAATAGAAAACCTTTTGACCAGGAATGGAGCCTAATTTAATCTGGCTATCCCAGGGCTAAATTGCCTGACAGATAGGGAATAAACCCACAGAAATTACCAACTTCCAATATTGAAAGATTATTCCCAAAGCCCAAGGTAGATAAACTGTTCAGGATGTCTTCAACCAGCAGTCTTGCCCTCTAGATAGTAGCTATGCTCAGAGCTTGCCTGGATGAAGATTTGGCCTAGGGAATGTATGAAATTGGTTTGTAAAGCATAAAATATAACTCCACTCTGGCTCACAAAGTTAACAAGGGAAGGGATTTATTAATTTCAGGGAAACAGGGAAGGAGGGTAAATTCTAGGACTGAGGGAAGGAAAACTACCTAATATCTTTAGGAAACTTTTTAGACATAGCAATCTCCAGAGGGCAATACTTTTGAATAACTTATATTTCTAGTTCCCTCACAAACTAAACTTTCTCTTAATCTAATATTATCAAGTTTAAGATGCTGAAGGTAATTTTGATTGTAGATCTATATTGATTAGAGATTAGCTGAGATACTACATTTGAGATAATTTCCCAGTGCAATCAGCCTGGCTTAGTCTGTATGGAGTAAATAGCAAAGTAACTCCCTGCTCCCTAAGATTGGAGATAACCTAATCTAACAAAAAGAAGCAATTCCTACCGTTTTCCCAGCCATCCTGATCCCCAAAGAGTGTGTGCATCTACCAAGCTGGGTGTGCTGCTTTTATACCCACATTATATATATATATATATATATGTACACCTTTTTTCCATGTTGTTGACTTTTTTTCATGATTTTTCCTGTATCATTCTCATTTCATCTCCCAATTTTTCTTCAACCTCTCTTATTTGATTTTTAAGGTGCTTTTTTAGCTCCTTCACTAATTCTTTTGGGGTTTGAAAGAATTTAAAATTTTGTTTGGTTGCTTTGCATGCAGCAAGATTAATTTGTTAAATTCTGACTTTGAGTTTGCCTGTTACCAAAATAACTTTCCAAGTTGAATTTATTTTTTGTTGTTCTTTGCATATTTCCCTGCTTTTTTCTTTTCTATAAGAATGGTTAAAGTTGGGCTTTGTAACTGTGGCGAAAGGAAAAATGATTGAAATATTATAGAGCCACAGTCAGAATAATATAAGAATTAGCTGCTCCTAAAATTAAAGGATTTGAGGGCCTGGAATATATATTCACAAGTTAAACAAGCTAGAACTTCAAACAAAAATCACTTACTCAGTAAAACTGAGCATAATATTTTAGAAGAAAATGGATATTTTTTGAAATAGGGGACTTTCAATTATTCCTGATGAAAAGACTAGAACTGAGTGGAAAATTTTGACTCTTAAATACAAGACTCAAGAGAAGCATTAAAAGGTAAATAGGAAAAAGAAATCAAAAGATATGAGATAAGGTTAAAAAATTTACAACCCTATGTGGGGAGATGATTGTTGCAACTCCAAAGAATTTTGTCATTTTTAGGGCTGTTAGGAGGAGTATACATAGACAGAGGGCAAAGGTGTGAGTTGAACTTGATGTGACAATATGAAAGATAAAATGAAATTTAGGTACAGGAAAGAAGAATGCCTTGGGTGGAGGGGGGAAGGGAAAAATAGAATGGGGTAAATTATTGAACTAAAACAGGCATGAAAGAGCTTTCATGGTAGAGGGGGAAATGGAGAGCATGTGAACCTTAATCTCATCAGAACTGGCTTAATAAAGGAGGAATAAACACTATTATTTGAATATAGAAAGCTATTTTAACCTATAGGAATAGAAGATGGAAAGGGGTTATAAGATGGGGCATCGGTCTGATAGAAATGGAGGAAAATTGGAGGAGGTTGAGGTCATAAACTAAACAGGTGTAAATAGAATGGAAAGTAATAGTAATTATAATGTTATGAAATTTTCATACAAATTTCTCTAATAGAGGTCAACTTTCTCAAATACATAGAGAAATGTATTGATACAAGTCATTCCAAAATTGATAAAGGGTCAAAGGAATATGAAAATGCAGTTCTCAAACAAGGTAATTAGTGCTCTCTATCATCATCCCAAAATGCTCTAAGTCAATATTATTTAGGGAAATGCAACTCCCTTCTTTCCTTTACCTCCAGGCTTCTTTTGGCTTCCTTTATGGATCAGCCCAAAAAGTCTTTCCTAATTTCTGAATTCATGTACATTTCCTATATTAATTCCTTTCAATTTCTTCTTTAAGAGTCTGTGGACTCCAGATAATTCTTGTTTTTTTTTTCTTTTGTATCATTGAATAGACTATTGTTTCCTGTACTCCTTCACATACAAAATTGTTCTCCATTCAGGGTTCAAAATAATTTTCTAAAAGCACATCATTCAGTGTTCTAACATCTTCTTCCCCAACACTTATTTTACAAACCAGTGAAACTATTCTTCTTATTGTTCCTAGAAAAAGACATTCCATATCATGGTGCTACTAACATTTTCTTTGCTTTTCTGACATGCTTGCAATAATTTCTTTCCTCTCCTCTACCACATGGTTTCTCTGGCTTTCTTCATGGATTAGCTGAAGAGGCCTTTGCTAATCCTTTAGTTTTACTGTCTTTCCTGTATTGATTCTATTCAATTTCTTTTTTTAAGAGTCCATTGACTCAATAGAATTGTTTTTTTCCTAATGTATCACGGAATAGACTACTGTCTCCCATATCCTTTCCCATACAAAAGCGAATGTTTGAGCAATTCATATGCTTTGCTGTCTATGAATCTTTGATCACTTTACCATCTAAACCTGAAAATTAATTTCCTAAAGAGATTCTTCTTATCCTTCAATGACTAACTCAAAATATCACCTTCTTAAAGAAGTTTTTATTCCCTAATACTTCCTAACCATTAGACATTTCCCCCTTACTTTAAAAGTAATTTTGAGCGAAAAGATTTTATTTGTTATTATCTCACTTCTCTACATATCTTATCAGATTATATTGTCATTGTCCTCAAGGAATATGTCTTTTTCAATCATGGTTCTCTAGTACTAAGCATAGTACCTAACACAACAATTAATCGGGAGATATTAATTAAGTGCTTCCTTAATAACTGGGAGTAGCATTACAAAGACAATTATTAAAACATCTCAGGAACCTGGATATAGATAAAATTATAGAGAAAATTTGAACAAATCACTGGTGATGAGTTTAGAGAATAACATACTAACTTGAGAGATTAGGATTGGTTGCATATGAGCTCGGTTTTAAAGGAAATTCATGCTTCAAAGAGGTCAAAGTGAGGAAAATGTCCAGTGGGGGATGGCTATTGTAAAGGGCCAGAGATGATAAATGGGATCCTATTTTATGAGAAACAAGTTTGAATGAGCTACAGATGGAATGGTGTGATAAACTATGTAATTAAAATGGACAAATAGAATCAGGTTTTTAGTTGATGTAAATGTCAAGCAGGACAATGCGTATTTGATTCTACAGGTAAAGGAGAGTTAGAGGAGTTTACAAAGCAGGAAAGAAATTTAAGAAGTCCTAAACTATAACAGTGAGATAATTAGTCCTATCTCTATTCCACTTTGATTTTTCCTTATCAATAAAAAACCCAAGAGAAATCATATCATTATCGCAGGAGATGCAGACAAAGCTTTTGACAAAACACAACTATTTTTTATGAAAATGTTAGAAAACATAGTATTAAATAGAGGGTGAAGCAAGTATGGCCATTATCACCACTACTATGGAATGGTACTACTTGAAATGAGAATGAAAATGGAAGGAATTAGAATAGACAACAAGGAAACAATGTTAGTAATGTTTCTCAATGATATGATGGTATACATAGAGAAAAGCAGAGAAAGAACCAAAAACATAACAGAAATGAACAGCACAACAATGTTTTAGGATATAAAATAAAGACACACAAATCATCTGCATTGCTATGTACCTCCAACAGAGTCCAACAGCTATAGATAGAAAAGAAAATTCTGCAGAAAATAAAAAAATACCTTAGAACATACTTTCTAAAATATTCCCTGCAACTATATAAATGCAACTATAAAACACTCTTCACACAAATATAGTTAGACCTCAACAATTGAAAAACATTAATTTCTAGTGAGTAGACTGAACCGATACAACAAAAATGACAATACTGCCCAAATTAATTATTCATCACAATACCCATCAATCTACCCAAAATATTGTTTCATAGAGCTAGAAAAAATAACAACAAAATTCATCTGGAATAGCAAAATGTCAAGAATGTGAAGGAAATTAATGAAAAACATTTGAAGGAACAAAGTCCATCCATGACAGATCTCAAACTATATTATAATGGGGTAATTGTCAAAATAATCTTGTACTACCTAAGGAAAAGAGTACGTTAGATAATTAACACTCAATAGTTAATAACCATTGTAACCCAGTATTTGATAAACCCAAAGATCCAAACTTTTTGTAGAGGAAATCACTATTTTAGAAAAATTGCTACAAAAGCTAGAAAACAATATGAAAGAAATTATGGATCAAGAAACATCTCAAACAATATAACAAGATAAAGTCAAAACTGGTATTTAATCTAGAAATAAAGGTGTTATCAAATAAATTAGATTAACAAAGAAGTGTTTACTGATCAGAATTATGGATAAGGAAGGATTTATGACCAAACAATAAATAGAGAACATTAAAAAATAAATAACTAATTTTGATTACATTAAATGAAAAAACATACAAAGAAGAGTGTAATCCAGATTAGAAGGGAAATAACAAACTGGATGTGGGGAAATTATAGTAAATATCTCTGACAAGCATCCCATTTCTCAATCATATAGAAAAACAAATGAAATTTACAAGCATGTAATATATTCTCCAATTGACATAGTAAAAGGATATGAAGAGGCACTTCTTAGATGAAGAAATTAAAGATATGCATAGTCATAAGAAAAAATGCTCCAAATCATTATTGATTAAAAAAATCAAAGTAAAAAATTCTGAGATATCACACCCTACCTCCCTTATGGTTTCACTTGACCAAAAAGTAAACTAATAAATGAGGGAGGAGATGTAGAAAAACTATTTTACTGATACACTCTTGGTGAAACTGTGAACTGATACAACCATTCTAGAGAGCAACTTGGAACCTGGCTGAAAGGACAATAAAACTATGTGCACTGTGGGTCTATATCCAAAAGAGATCAGAGATCAGGGTTAAGGAACCAGTTATATCAAAATGATGAATAGGATAAGTTAGAAAAAGCTGGAAAATACTTATATGTACTGATGCAAAATGAAGTGAGAAGGACCAGTAGAACATTGTATATGACAAAAGAAATGTTGTAAGGTGATCAATTTCAAAGTACTGAAATGTTATCAGGAAACCACAGTTCGAAGATTACCCAAAGGGATCCATGATGAAGAATGCTATCTATAACCAATGAAAGAAATGTTGGTGTTTGACTGCAAATCAAATATGTCATTTTTCACTTAATTCTGTTCATGAGATTTTTAAAATTGTATTGTGATATGTGTCATTTCATGTCATGAGAAATATGGAAATATGTATTATATGATTACACTGGTATAACCTATATGAGGAAATTTATTGTGTTTGGGAGGAGGTAAGTCTGGGGGAGAGAGAGAATCTGAATAACAAGATGTCAGGTAACAATTTTAAAAGCTTTTTACACGTAACTGAAAAAAGTCTTAAAAGTTTAAAAAAATCAAATCTAAGGTTTAGGGCTAAATTCTCTCAATTCTGCTTTTGAGTACAGACAACTTCTCTGTTGCTATAAACAAAGTTTCTGAAACATCTGTGTTCTTTCCACAGGATTGGAGAATGCTGGAGACTTTTCATTGTCGAATAAAGAGTGGTCATTGTTTTATTGATTGTCCAATAGGATATGATTTTTATGACTACTGTGCCAATGGAGACAAGAAATTCTGCCTACCTTAGCAAACAGAAATGGGAAAGAATAGTGCATCCAGTACAAAATAGGGGAGAAGTTGAAATGCATGGAATATGTTACACTTGTTTCAATAAAGGAAAATCCATTTGGAAATTTGGTTTTCTAAGGCAGAAATGAATCTTTGATGTGATTTTTATAATTTGAAGAAATGGAATGTCTATATGATCAAGAGTTTTATTAATTTTGTATGGAGGAGAGAAAGTGTTGATTAGTGGATTGAAGGGCCATATTGAAGTTTTTGAACACCTGAGTTCAATTTCTTCCTCTGACATATATTCACTATGAAAGCTTGGCTAAGTTACAACATTCCATTTTGTAAGATTTGAAGAAATAAAATTCAAAATTTATTGGTACATAGAGATTCATCATCTAGAATTTCCCTATGTTGAGGAAATCCAAGATCTTGTCGCTCTTCCTAGTTTACTCAACATTTTATCCAATTTCAGAATTTCACTACTCTGAGTGTTTCTTCTACTGATAATTTGAAGTCTCTCCAAACCTAGCTTTAGTATATTGTCTTTAGAGTTTCTCTAGCCCAACAATTCATTTCCTGTTAGTTCTTTAGTAGTTATCCTCTTATCCCTAAATGTAGCTGATTCATAAGAATGTAAGTACAATTGATGAATGAGACTCTACAGAAATCCTCATTGTCTTGGTAGGATTTTCTAGACTTTGTTCATAAAGCCTTCAAATATCTAGGGTCATCTCTATACAAAATTTAGCTATCATAACATAAATCTAATATCTTATCTAGGTTATCTTTTGTCCTTTGTATTCCATGAAGACCAAGAGCACCAAGAGGTAGCATTAACCTTGTAGGAATTAGATTTAAATGATGTCAACTTACATAAAATTTTCAGTATTATTTTCTTTTTAAGAATCATTAGAGTCCAGGGGCAAGACAAATGACAAAAAGATTGACCATATGGCTAAGGATGTCTTTGGTGTCTGTGTTCTAAGCTTTCTACACTGCCTTCCACAGTTGGTGTTATATGGTCTTTAGAAAAACAATATTCTCATCTGCCCATTCTTCCAGGGAAAGTCTTCATGTATTTTTGGCAATTCTACATGTTCACTGAAGGTTTTGAAGCCTATGGATTACCATCACTGGATTTTAGCCCATTTCCTGAGATAATTTTACCTGTGTGTGACTGATGTGCTTGCCACAGGGACAGTTGGGTGAAAGGGGAATGTTGAAAGTGGATGAACATCCTGAAAAATTCTTGGGGACTCCTTCCCAGAAAAGGTGCCAGTCTTGTCTTAATATCCTGCACACCTATTTAACCAGGTGGGAAAAAAGAGAAAGAAATCTATAAAATAAAAAACAAAAATCAATTATGAATATCAATACAAATGTTTTCAGTAAAACTTGATAAACAGACTATTAAAATATTTTTCAAATATGCTAACATTGCCATGGTCAACTAGAACTAATTTAAGTTAGAAGAACAGTTTAACATTATGAAAGTAATGAGCATATTTGGAATATTTATTAAAATAACAATATTAATTAATATTGATAATTTAAACAATGTAAATAATTTAAACCACAATTATATGTATATATGCAAAATTCTTTGAACAAAGTACTATTTATGAATTTTGGAAAAGAATAAGCATAGGAAGATATTTTTATAATACAAAATAAGTATGTGTTTCTAAATAAAAGCTGATATCATCTTAATTAGCAAAATTCATTAAACTTTTCCTCTAAGTACAGATTTAAAATGTGGATGTCCTCTTGCTTCTCCATCCAATATGGGTCAGAGCACTATGAGAACTAGCTAGAGCAATAAGAGAAGAAAGATAAATAAAATATTTAAAATATTGCCAGAGATTTCAGAATTATCATCATATGAAGATTACATGGTGATAAACTCAAAAACTTCATTTAAGTTTTAAAGTAATAACAACAACAACAGTAATAATAATAAAATTTTCAAAGTACCTGCTATATCGCTGGGATTGTATTATGCTTTTTATTAATTGTCTCATTTTATCTCAGAATTTGTGCAAGTGGTTTTATGACTGGTGCACATTTGAGGAAACAGAGATTGTGTCTATAAGATTTTAATAATCACACAATTAATGAGAATTTAAGGCCAGATGTGAATGTAGATTTTTTGATGACAGCCATAGCACTCTATCCACTGGGACACCCAACTGCCTCAGAATTAGTCACTAATAAAAAAAAACACCTTAAGATATATATTTTTAGGATTATATGATTCATTATCTCTCCCTCCCCTCTTCCTTTCCTCTTGCAAAGCTGACAAGCAATTCCACTGAGTTATACATGTGTTATCACTTGATACCTATTTCCATAGTATTCTTTTTTTTATAACAGAGTAATCTTTTAAAACCAAAACCCCAAGTCATATAATCATACAAACACATGATGAATAATATATGTTTTTTTTTCCTCTGCATTGCCACTGACACAGTTATTTCTCTTGATGTCGATAACATTCTTTCTCATAAGTCCCTTGGAAATGTACTGGATCATCACAGTGTTACCAGTAGCAAATTTGATTGCATTTGATTTTTCTACAGTGTTTCCCTTTCTGTGTATAATGTTCTCTTGTTCCTCCTCATTTCACTCTGCATCAGTCCATGGAGGTCTTTCAAGATCATAGAGAAATTAAGCAGTTCATCATTCCATATAACACAATGGAGCCATTCCCAAATTTAGGGACACCCCAATATTTTCTAATTTTTTGTCATCACACATGGGGGGCTATGAATATTTTAGTAAATATTTTTTTCCTTGTTATTTCATTGAGGTATAAACCGAGTAGTGGTATTGTTGGATCAAAGGGTATTTATTCTTTTAAAGTTCTTTGGGCATAATTCCTTATTGCCTTCCAGAATGGCTAGATTAATTCACAACTCCAACAGCAATACATTACTGTCCCAATTTTTCCACAATCCTCCCAAACCTTATTATTTTCCTTTACTGTCATATTAACTAATCTGCTTTGTGTGAAGTTGTACAACAGAATTGTTTTAATTTGGATACCTCTAATCCAGAAGAATTTTGAACATTTTTTTCATATGCTGATTGATATTTTTTATTTCATCTGAAAACTGCTTATACATGTACTTTGACCATTTGTCAATTAGGGAATGGATTGATTTTTTGTACATTTGACTCAGTTTCTTATAAATTTGAGAAATTTAACCTTTGTATATTTCTGATATCTACTATTATAAGGTAAACATTTTTTAAGAGTCACATATCATTTTCCCATATGAGTATAATCAAACTTCACCTTATTTTTTAAAGTTTGTTTATATAATTATTAATTTAGAATATTTTTCAATGGTTACATGATTCATGTTCTTTCCCTCTCTTCCTCCCACTACCTCCCCATAGCCAATGAGCATTTCAACTGGGATTTACATGTTTCATTGGTCAAGACGTATTTCCATATTATTAATATTTTCACTAGAGTGATTATTTAGAGTCTATATTCAAAATCATATTCCCCTCAAACCATGTGATCAAACAGTTGTTTTTCTTCTGAGTTTCTACTCCAATTGTTCTTTCTCTGGATGTGGATAATATTCTTTCTCATAAGTCCCTTAGAATTCTCCTGGATCATTGCATTGCTGCTAGTAGAGAAGTTTCTTATGCTCAATTGTCCAAAAGTGTATCCTTCTCTGTGTACAATGTTCTCCTGGTTCTGCTCCTTTTACTCTGCATCAATTCCTGGAGGTCATTCCAGTTCACGTGGAATTTATCCAGTTCATTATTCCTTTTACCACAAATCAATATCACCTTATTAAAAACCTTATTTTTTCTTTTTTATTTATCTTTTTTATGGTCTCTTGAATTTTATATTTGGGCATCAAATTTTCTGTTTAATTCTGGTCTTTTCTTTATGAATTCTTGGAAATATTCTATTTTTATTAATTGCCCACATTTACCCCTGGAAGTATATAATCAATTTTGATAGGTAGGTGATTCATGGTTATAGACACAGTTCTTTTGCCTTCTGGAATATCATATTCTAACTTTTGATGTCCTTCAGTGTGTAGGCTGCCAGATCTTGTGTAATCCTGACTAGGCCTCTGAGATATCTGAGTTGTTTCCTTCTGGCTATTGTAGTATTTCCTCCTTGGTGTGGAATCTCTTGAACTCAGATATAAGGTTCCTGGAAGTTGTCGATTGAGAATTTAATGTAGAATCTGTGGATTCTTTTAACATCTATTTTGCCTTCTTGCAGTTTTCAGTTTCCTTAGATAATTTATACTAACATAATATATAGGCTTTTCTTTGTCATTGCTTTCAGGTAGTCCAATAATTCTCAGATTGTCTCTCCTCCATCTATTTCACTGGTAAGTTGTTTTTATCAATGAGAAATTTCATGTTTTTGTCTTTTTTTAATTCTTTTGATATTGTTTTATCATTTCCTGATGTATCATGAAATCATTAGATTCTACTTCCCCAATTCTAGTCTTGAAATATCAATTTTCATGTATAATTATTTTTATTCTCCTTTTTTATTTGGTCTATTCTGTTTTTCATGGCACTCTTTTCATCACTGGACTTCTTTGTCTGTTCATCCAGCAGTACAATTCTGGTTTTTAGTGGACCTATTACATTATTTGATTTCAGTGCTCTCTTTCCATTTGATGAATTTTGCCTTTTAAGCTGTTATTTTCTTATAAAATTATTTTTGTTTTTCCCACTTTTCTTCCCATTTTTCTTCTATTTGACTTGTTTGTTTCTTGAACAACTCCTTAAGTTCCTCCAGAAATTATAATGAGTTTTCATTTTTTTGGAGATTTTGCATGTGTTTGCTTGTTTTTGAACCACTCTTTTGGATTTTTTTTTTGGTTCTTTTTCTACATAGAAATTTTCCAGCATTGAGAGCTTTTTGTTACTGTTATTTACTCATTTTCCCCTCAAGGACTTAGAGTCCAGCAAGTTACTTGTCATTTTTCTCTTAGTTTATGTCTCCCAGGGCTTTGCTCTGGGGTTCTCTTAACTTCTCTGTCAGAAGGCTGTGCAAGCCATGTACTATTGAACTCTAACACTTCCCACGAAGGCCTGGGATTTCCAGGGGTAGGTCTTACATATTTTGTTTGTTTGTTTGTTTGTCTTTTTGTTTGTTTAATAGTATAGCAGGCTTTGCAGTGTTTTGCTTGAGGCTATCTTCCATGCCCTTACTGCTGCTACTGCCTCTGTTGCTATTATTGCTACAGAGCAAATGTATGGCTCTAGAACTCTGAACTTCTTTTCCAGGACCTGGAATTTCCAAGGGTAGGTCTGTTATGTGTGTAAATGGAATTAGCTCATCTTCATTCATTGTTAGACTCTAGCCATCAGAAATAATGTCACTCTACCCAACTTAGAATTAAGTGGGGAGGGGAAGGTCTGTTACCAACACATGACAATAAGTAACAAATCAAAAACAAGGGACTGCCCAAATGTTGAGGCTGCCATTTGTCCCCCTGAAATTGGAGGTGGATGCAGAAATTGACAAAAGATGCTATCTTTTAAATGCTGGTAACTTCCTATGGAGGCAGTTGGTGCTTTGAACTTGGAGTTGAAGGATTCCTGGGGAGACCTCAGACGGCTTCCCTCTGAATTGTCACACGGGTAAGTTAGGCTGACTTCCTTTCTCCTCCCTTGGCATTTCGGGAGGCTCTACCCTCAAGGAGTCCTCTTTTGCCTCTCTAATTGTAAAAGGCCTTATGGCTAGAAGCTTTGTTTAATTAGCCTCTGTGCTCCTTTGCTGGGGCCTTTAAATTCTTATCTGGTTCAGACCTCTAATCTGGACCTCTGGTCCAGGCCAGAGTTTCTTTCTCTCAATTTCCCTACATTCAACCTTCCTAATTGTAAATAAACTTCCATGAAAATCATCCTGAGTTGGGTCTATTTTAATTTGAAATCAATTTAATCTGATTTCTGGTGACCATACCTTAAATATCTATGTATTTTTTTTTGTTATTATTGTTAATGGTGTAGCAAACTTTTTAGTGTTTTGCCCAGAGGCTATCATCCTTGCTGCTGTTGATACCACCTTTGAGCTAAATCCTTGGCTGACGCTACCCTCTAAATTCAGTGGCATTAAGTTTCAAATCTCATTACCAGGGTCTGACACCTCCAAGGGAAGATCTGAAGTTATTTTGCTTTAGTGTATCCCACCTTATAGAATTTGGAAGTTTCCTGGGTCCTGGCTCTGTTTCAAGTGCAGTAGATAGGGTGAGAAAGTGGGGTTGGTTAGCCTGCAATTTTGCTTGTGCATTTTTACACCCTATAATGTGGAGATTTATTTTCTCTGTCTACCTTTCTATACCGTATTTGGAGTGAGACCCCCTTAGCTGATCCTGCTTTAAATTCTGTCCTTTAAAGAAGCTATTTAGTGACAAAAATGACAAAAAAGAGGATGGTATCAAAAGAAACTCTAAGGAAGAATTAAAATATCACAAATTATACCAAATAAAGAGGGGCATGGCAAGGGGTAGAATGCTTTCATAAGAAGGGGAGGAAAAGAGTGGTAATAGGTAATATGTAAACATTCCTCTCAGTGAAATTATTTCTGAGATGGAAGAACAGATCTGTTGGGTATATAATCTTTCCTTAAAGAGAAGTTGAAAGGAAATAACAAAGAAGGCTTGGAGAGGGGAGTACTAAAATGGAAGGTTTAATAGATCTTAAAGAGAAATCAGAGAGGAATAAGCAGGGAGCAGTTGTGAGGGAAAATAAAATAAGAGTGGGGAAGATGAGGACTGGTTAAAAGTAAAACACTGGTGTAGTAAAAATAGGGAAAGAAGATAGAGCATGACTAAAAGAGGAATTCAAACTATGGGTTATACACAGGTGGTAGTCGTATCTCTGAATATGAATGGGATGGACTCACCCATAAAAGGGAAACAGAGGGCATAGTGGATTAAAAACAAAAATCCTGTCATCTATTGTCTACAAGAAACACATATGAGGAAGGTAGACACACATAGTTTAAAGGTAAGAGGTTAGAACAGAATTGATTTGGCATGAACTGAGAAAAAGAATTCAGGAGTCTTGATCATGATATCTGAAGAATCCAAAGTAAAAATAGATCTGATTAAAAGAGATTGCATCCTGATAAAAGGCAGTATAGACAATGAAGTAATATCATTATTGAAAATGTACGCACCCATTGGTATAGCATCCAGATTATTAAGAGAAACTCTTGGGGTTTAAGGAGGAAATACATAGTAAAATCATGGGAGACCTCAAACTTCCTCTAACAGATTTAGATAAATTAAACCAAAAAGAAATAAGAAAGAAGTAAGAAATGTGAATGAAATCTTAGAATGATTCTAGTTAATAGATATCTGGAGAATAATAGAGAGTGATAAAAAGGAATATACCTTCTTTTTAATAGCATGTGGTACATTCACAAAGATTGACCATGTAGTAGGCAATTAAAACATTACAACCAAATGCAGAAAAGCAGAAAGAATGAATGCAACTCTTTCAGATCATAATATGATGAAGATTATAATTAGTAAGGGTACATGGAGAGACAAATTAAAAATTAATTGGGTATCAAATAATCTTATTTTCCAAAAGTGCTGTATTAAAGATTCATTTTTAATGTTATCAGTAATCTTGATTTTAAGTCATGATTAAAAGATTTATTTCAACAAATAAGGGTTGCTTCTTCATTGGCCTAACTTATGGACAAATAAAGAGTTCTTGATTAATCAATGATTATTGCTTCTGGGTATCTCTATTCTTTAAGGAGTATGACTATTATCTTCTATTTTTGTACTGTTATAAAAATTGTCTAATTCCTTTGAGTATTAAAGAAGGACTCTCACAGTGTTTGGGGTCCTCTGGTCATGTTGAGGGGTCCAGCTTAGTTTTGGGATCAGCCTCCCATAATAAACTTATTTTTTATGGCTTGATTATTTTGCTTATCATTTGCACACCTGTGGTTATAAAAAATATACAACAGCAGCTCGTGGCACATTCAAGAAGATTAAATTAGATGATCGAAACTTTCAAAAAGATTAATGATGCAAAAAATTATTGCAAATAAATGCAGAAACACAAAAATAATGAATGCAACTTTTTTAGGTCATAATGTGATAAAAATTATAATTAAGAAGGATACATGAAGAGGTAAATTAAAAATTAATTTGAAATTAAACAATCTTCTCCAAAATGCTTGGGTTAAAGAACAAATCTTTGAAACAATTACTGATTTCATTGAAGAGAATGACAATGAGCAAACAACATAAAATTTTTGGGATATTTCAAAAGTAAAACTAGGGAAAATTTATGTCTCTGAGTGCCTATATTAACAAAATAGAGAGGGAGGAGATCAACAAATTTGGCTTACAATTTAAAGAATCAATATAAAAATAAAATTGGAAATCCTAAAAATCAAAGGAGAAATTAATAAAATTGAAAATAAAAGAACTATTGAAGTAATAAATAGGAGTAGGAGCTGGTGTTTTGGAAATACAAATAAAATAGATAAAATATTGTTTAAGTCAATTAATAGAGAAAAGAAGGGAACCAAATTATCTGTATCATGAAAACAAATCATGATCTCACCTCTGCCAAAAAGGATGTTAAGGTAATTATTAAAAACTGTTTTGCCCAAATATGTGGAAATAAATATGATGATCTAGGTGAAATGGATGAATATTTACAAAAGCACAAATTGCCAAGATTAAAAGAAGTGGAAAAATACATAAATAAAACCATCTCCAACAAAAAAAAAAATTTGAATAAGACATCAAGGAACTCCCTAAGAAAAAATCACCTGGACCAGATGTGAATTCACCACAAGTGAATTCTATGAAACATTTAAAGATCAATTAATCCCAATACTCTGCAAAATATTTGACAAAAAAGGCAAAGAAGTCTTACCAAATTCTTTTTTATGATACAAATATGGTACTGATTCCCAAGCTAGAAAGACCAAAAACAGAAAAAGTAAACTATAGACCAATCTTCTTAATGAACATAGATGTAAAAATTTTAACTAAAACACTAGTAAAAAGACTAAAGGAAGTTATCACAATGATAATCACTATGACCAGGTGGGATTTATACCAGGAATGCAAAGATGGTATAAAATGAGGAAAACCAAACACATCATTAGCCCTATCTACAACAAAACTAATGGAAATCACATGATTATCTCAATAAATGCAAAAAAAAATGTCATTGACAAAATAAACACACATTCCTCCTGAAAACACTAGAAGACATAGGAATAAAAGTCCCTTTCCTCGAAGTTATAAACAGTATTTATTTAAAGCTATCAGCAAGTATCATCTGCAACTGGAATAAGTTAGATACCTTCCCAATAAGATTAGAAGTGAAGCAAAGGTGCCCATTATCACCACTACTATTTAATATTGTACTAGAAATTCTAGTAGTAGTAATTAGAGAAGAAAAAAGAAATCAAAGGGATATAAGGAGGCAATGAAGAAACTAAACTATGACTTTTGCATACGATATAATGGTACACCTAGAGAATTCAAGAAAATCTAAAAATTCATAGAAATATTCAATAACTTTAGTCAAGTTGTAGGGTACAAAATAAACTCATAAGAATCATCAGCATTTTTAAACACTTACAACAATACTCAGCAGTAAGAGTTAGAAAGAGAAATTCCATTTAAAATGACCCTAGACCAGTGATAGGCAAACTACAGCCAGTGGGCCAGATGTGCGGGTGGGGGGGGGGCGCTCTGAAATATTCTATCCAGCCTGCCAACATTACTCCTAATCAGACGAATACAATGAGTACAACACAATACGATGAAACTTCAAAAGAGTAGCCTTAGAAACACACTGAGAGATGAGCATTTCCTTTCCTTTGGCACACTCTTTAAAAAAGTTTGCCCTTTACTGCTCTAGACAATATAAAATACTTGGGAATCTACTTGCATAACAAATTTAGGAATTATATAAACTTAACAACAAAATACTCTTCACACAATAAAACTGAATCTAAACAACTGGAAAAACATCAATTCCTTATGGGTAGGATGAGCATATATAATAAAAATGACAATCCTAACAAAGTACTATACCTTTCAAACTGCCAAAAAATGATTTTAAAGAATTAGAAGAAATTTTGACAAAGTTCATCTGAAAGAACAAAAGATCAAGTATATCAAGAGATGTAATGAAAATAATATGAAAGATAGAGGCTTAGAATTATTAGATCTCTAACTATACTATAAAGCAGTGATCATGAAAACTATATGGTCCTGACTTAGAGAAAGAAGGAAGGATCAAAGGAATAGACTTAGCAAGTTAGTATTCAACAAACCCAAAGATTCCAGGTTCTAGGACAAGTGCACACTATTTGACAAAACTGCTGGGAGAATTGGAAAACAGTATGGGAGAAATATGGCTCAGATCAACATCTTACACCCTAAACCAAGATTAACTCATAATGGGTAAACAACTTAAATATAAAGAGAGAAATCATAAACAAATTAGGTGAACATAGAACAGTATACCTGTCAGATCTATAGGAAAGGAATGAATTTAAGAACAAACAGGAGATAGAGAACACTATGAAACATAAAATGAATATTTTTAACATATTAAATTTAAAAGTTTCTGTACTAACAAATCCAATGCAATTAAAATTAGAAGGGAAGCAACAAATTGAGAAACAATTTTTATAACAAAAAACTCTGACAAAGGTCTTATTTCTCAAAAATCATAAAGAGCTAAATCAATTGTATAAAATATCATTCCATTCCCTAATTGACAAATGGTCAAGGGACATCAATAGGCAGTTTTCAGATAAAGAAATCAAAACTACCATTAAGTCATGAAAAAGTGTTCTCATCCCTAGGAGATTGGCTAACATGACAGTAAAGGAACATAATAAATTTTTGAGGGATTGTGGCAAAATCGGGACACTAATACATTACTGGTGGAGTTGTGAATTAATCCAGCCTTTCTGGAAGGCAATATAGAATTATGAACAGAGGGCTTTAAAAGAATACACAACCTTTGATCCATCAATGCCACTACTAGATTTATACCCCTAAGAGATAATATGGAAAAAATGTGTACTAAAATACTCATAGCTGTGCTCTTTTTGGTGGCAAAAACTGGAAAATGAAGGGCTGTCCCTTGGTAGGGGAATAGCTGAACAAATTGTGGTATACAATGGGGTAAGAATCCTATTGTTCTGTAAGGATTGATGATCGGTAGTATTTCTATATGTTTTGGGAGAACCTCCATGAAACCTCCAGGAAAACATTGTACACAGAAATTAAAACATTGTGGGAAAATCCGATATAATGGACTTCGTTGCTAGTAGAAACACAACAAGCCAGGACACTCCTGAAGGACTTATTGGAAAGAATGCTTTTCATACTGGAAGAAAGAACTAAGGGAGTAGAAATGCAAAAGCAAAACACATGACATCACTTATCACATGTATACATGGGTATATGATTTTAGTGTTTAAGTTTTAAATAATCTCTTTATAGCAAAAATCAATAATATGGAAATAAGTATAAAGTGTTAACATTTGAACAACCCAGTGGAATTGCTTTTTGGCTCTGGTGGGGTGAAGGGTTTGAGGGGGAGGGAAAGAAATGAATCATGTAAACAAGGGAAAATATTTGAAAATAAAATTAAAAAAAAAAAAGACCTGAAGTGACAATAAAGTATAGATCTGCACTGGTTGAGAGAATTTCATTACCTACAAGTTTCCTTTACTGATAAAATCCCAGGATTACTACCTCTCCCTATTTTAGTCAACACTTCATTGAGATGTAGAATTTCATTGTTTCGAGTGTTTTCTCTCCTGACAATTGTCATCTTTCTACTTTTAGGTTCAGTTCTTTAAGAGATGCTCTGGCCAAAAAAATTTGACTCCTGTTAGTATTTTAGTAATGAGTCTCTCGGTCCTAAGTGAAGATGATTTCATCAGGCTAGACCAGTAATTGGCAAACTATTCCCTAGGGGTCAGATCCAGTTGTAGTTTGCCCATCACTGCCTTAAACAATTCCCTAATCACTACATCTGGATGTGGGGGCATAGTGATTAGGGAATTGCTTAAGGCAGTGATGGGCAAACTACAACCTGTATCTGACCCCCAGAAATGGTTTGCCCATCACTGGGCTAGACAAATAATCCATTATTGGCCATGTGTTCATAGTTTCTCTGTCTTGGTTGAATATTCTGGAATTTACTCAAAAAGCCTTCAAATGAATGTCACAATGTGGCATAAAAACAGAAATGGAGAAGAGGTTAATATCTAAATCAGATGGAAAAAAGCAGAGAAAGAAACAATGTAAGTCAATTTCAGTAATGAATATCAAGGAAAAAGTTTTCAAGCAAAACTAGGAAAAGAAACTACTAAAATATATTTAAAAATTATTTTCCACAACTTAATTGGATTTAAATGAGGGATCCTAAAATAGTTAAACATTATGAAGGCACTGTATATGATTTAAATATTTTTGTATCTGAATCATCATAAAATTAAAACCACTAAATTATATGAATATAGAAAAGGCCTTTTGGATTTTGGATTTTTATGGATATTTATTATGGACACTTAAATGTCCATACAAAGAAAGATCTTTCTTTAAAATTAAAGTATATGTCTACAAATGGAAACTTATATCATCTGTAATAAGAAAACACTTGAATATTTTCCTCTAAGAAAATGAATAAAGTGCAGGTTTCCTCTCTCTTTTCTTGTGATATAACTCTAGGAGAGCTAGCTAGAACAGTAAGAGAATCAAGATAATTAAGAAGTATAAACAATGGGAGACAATACAAAATTATCTTTACATGTAGATAACACAGTATTTAATTTGGAAATTATTATATGACAGATAAAGGAATTAATTATATTAACCAGAACAACAATAGCAACATCAATAATAACAATAGCTAGCATTTCTCCATTGCCCAATGTGTCCCAGTCTATGCGCTAAGAATAAATGTTGAAAACTTGACTAGGTTTCAGCATAACATTCATCCTCAGTTAAGTGTCTGTTGATTAAATTGATTAAAATTTCCTCACAAGACAGAAATTGTACTAAACCCTATAGCCATCTTGCTTTTTTTGGTTTATTAAATTTTTATTTTTTATAAAAATTTTCCATGGTTACATGATTCATGTTCTTACTTTCCCCTTCACCTCCCAAACCCCCATGACCCCCATGGCCAATGTACATTTCCACTGGTTTTAATATGTGTCATCTATCAAAACCCATTTCCATATTATTAAAAGTTGTACTGGTGTGGTCATTTTGATTCTACATGCCCAATCATATCTGCATCAACCCATGTGTCCAATTAAACAGTTCATTTTCTTCTGTGTTTCCACTCCTGTAATTATTCCTCTGAATGTGGGTAGCATTCTTTTCCATAAATCCCTCAGAATTTTCTTGGGTTTTTTCATTGCTTCTAGTACAGAAGTCCATTATATTCGATTTTACCACAGTGTATACTTTTCTGTGTACAATGCTCTTCTGGCTCTGCTCCTTTCACTCTCCATCAATTCCTGGAAGTCTTTCCAGTTCAAATAGAATTCCTCCAGTTTATTATTCCTTTGAACAGAGTAGTATTCCATCACCAGCATATACCACAATTTGCTCAGCCATTCCCCAATTGAAGGGCATACCCTGGTTTTCTACTCTTTTATCACCACAAAAAGTGGGGCTATAAATATTTTTGTCTATTCATCTAAGATTTCTTTAGGGTACAAACCCAGCAATGGTATGGCTGGATCAAAGGGCAGGCAGTCTTTTAGAGCCCTTTGAGCATAGTTCCAAATTGCCAGCCAGAATGGTTATATCAGTTCACAACTCCACCAGCAATGCATTAATGTCCCAGTTTTGCCACAGCCCCTCCAACATTTATTGCTCTCCCTTGCTAGCCAATGTGCTAGGTGTGAGGTGATACCTCAGAGTTGTTTTGATTTGCATTTCTCTAATTATTAGAGATTTAGAACACTTTCTCATGTGCTTATTGATAGTTTTGATTTCTTTATCAGAAAATTGCCTATTCATGTCCCTTGCCCATTTATCAATTGTTGAATGCCTTGATTTTTTATACAATTGATTTATGTCCTTGTATATTTGAGTAATTAGACATCTGTCAGAGTTTTTTGTTAGAAAAAAATTTTCCCAGTTTGTTTTTTCCTTTCTGATTTTGATTTCATTCTTTTTGTTTGTACAAAACCTTTTCAATTTAATATAACCAAAAAT
Source organism: Gracilinanus agilis (assembly GCF_016433145.1). Lineage (NCBI taxonomy): Eukaryota > Metazoa > Chordata > Mammalia > Didelphimorphia > Didelphidae > Gracilinanus > Gracilinanus agilis. Next base: position 184,396,007 of record NC_058131.1, on the reverse strand, counting down.
ATTTCTTTTACATTTTGTAATTTTTTCTAACTCTGGCTTTAAAATCTTTCCTTTCCCAAAGATCTGACAAGTACACTAATCTGTGTTCACTTAATTTACTTAAATTTTCCTTCTTTATATTCAAGTCTTTCACCCATTCTGAATTTATCTTGGTGTAGGGTGTGAGATGTTGATATAAATCTATTCTCTCCCATATTGTTTTTCAATTTTCTCTGCAGTTTTTGTCAAATAATGGATTTTTTCCCAAAATCTGAGCTCTTTGGGTTTATCATACACTGTCTTGCTGATTTCACTTACCCCAGGTCTATTCCACTGATCCTTCCTTCTGTCTCTTAGCCAGTATCATATTGTTTTGATGACCATTGCTTTATAGTATAGTTTAATATCTGGTACTGCTAGGCCACCTTCCTTCACATTTTTGTTTTATTATTTCCCTTGATATTCTTGATCATTTGTTCTTCCAAATAAACTTTGTTATAGTTTTTTTCTAATTCAGTAAAAAAAAGTTTTTTGGTAGTTTGATAGGTATGGTACTAAATAAGCAAATTAATTTGGGTAGAATGATCATTTTTATTATGTTAGCTTGCCCTACCCTTGAGCAATCAATGTTTTTCAAATTGTTTAGATCTAGTTTTAATTGTTTGAAAAGTATTTTGTAATTGTATTTATATAATTCCTGTGTTCATCTTGGTACATAAATTCTTAAGTATTTTATATTGTCTAGGGTGATTTTAAATGGTGTTTCTCTTTCTAACTCTTGCTGCTGTGTTGTGTTGGAAATATATAGAAATACCTATGATTTATGTGCATTTATTTTGTATCATGCAATTTTGCTAAAGTTGTTGATTATTTCTACTAGCTTTTTAGTTGATTCTCTAGTATTTTTAAGTAGACCATCATATTATCTTCAACTGTGTATTCCCAGACATTTTGATTCTCTCTCCTTGTCCTGTCCTTTCTTCTTTCACTATTTCCTTCTATACCAGTGTTTTGTTTTAAATCAGTTCCCCTAATCCCATCCCTTAATATACTTCCCTTTTCCCCCTCGCCCTTCTTATTCCCCTCTTATTCTTCTTTAGGTTCTTTTTAAGGTACCTCCCCCTCCCCAGCCTCTCCCTTCCTAGTGTTACTTCCCTCCATACCAGTCCTTTTTTTACCCTTCTACTTCTCTATAGGGTGAGAATCAATTCTCCATCCCAATCAATCTGATTATTCTTTTTCAATGTACTTAAGGATTAAATATTTCCTCTTTCCAAACTCTTTACCCTTCTATTGTATTGTTATTCTTCCCTGTTGGCCCCACATGCTTCTTTATGGAATATAAATTTGCTCCATTTCATTTGTTTTCCCATTTTTCTTAATATTACCTTCTTTTTTTCCTCCTCTAGTTTTGTATATATTTATACATACATACATACATGCACATATATATATATATGTATATATATATACATTTCACCCTATATAGTTCATCACTGTTCCCTCTATGTACACTTCTAGGTACCCTGTTGGTAATAACAATTTTTAATATTTACCAATATACTCTTTTCTTCTAGGGATAAATATCAATTCAACTTATTCGGTCACTTAAAGAAAAGTTTTCCCCCTCCCCCCATTCTCTTAATTATCTTATGGTTATTCTCTTGAGTTCTGTGTTGGGGTAGCAAACTCTTTGTTTAATACAGCTTTTTCTAGATGAATGCTTGGAAGTCCTCAATTTTACTGAATGTCCATACTTTCCCTTGCAATAATATAGTCAGTTTTGCTGGGGAGTTGATTCTTGGTTGTAGACCCAGTTCTCTTGGTTTCCTGAATACTATGTTCCATGCCTTCTGGTCCTTCAATGTAGATGCAGCCAATACCTATGTTATTATAACTGTGGTTCCTTGATATCTGAATGATTTATTTTTAGCAACTTATAATATTTTTGCCTTGGTCTGGTAGTTTTTGAATTTGGCAATAATATTCCTGGATGTTGTCAGTTGTGGATTAAATGTAGGAGATGATCTGTGGATTCTTTCAATTCCCACTTTTCCCTCTTTTTTGAGAATGTCAGGGCAATTGTCTCTGATAATTTCTTTTAGGATGATGTCCTGGTAAAGCAATAATTCTTAAAGTGTCTCTTCTAGCTCTGTTCTCCAGATCTTTGGTTGAATCAATGAGGTATTTCATTTTCTCCTGAAATTTTTCATTTTTTTTATTTTGATTTATATATTCTTAATGCCTTGTAAACTCATTTGCTTCTAGTTGTTGAGTTCTATTTTTTTAAGATTGAATTTCATCCCTGGCTTTTTGGTCATCCTTCTCCTTCTGGTCTGATTTTCCTCTTAGATTATTTTTTGCCTTCTTTGCTTTATTTTCAAGCTGGCAAATTTTGGCTTTTAAGACTTTATTTTCTTGTTTTAGTTCATGTATTTCCTTTCTCAAATTGTCTTCAGTCTCTCTTGATTGCTCTTTGAGTTCCTGAAGTTCTTGAGTTAATTGAATTTTGAGATCTTCTAAAGCCTGTGTCCAATTCACTGGAACTTCCTCCTCTTCTTCTATTTCTATTTCATTTGCTCTCTTTTGACTTCCTTGAAAGAAGCTGTCAATTTTCATTTCTTTTCTATTTTTCTTTTGTTTACTCATATTTTTTCTTTTCTGTTCTGCTAGTTTAAGCAGATGTATTTAATGATCTTTGATGAAAGATCTTCCCCCAGCTGGCAGTGGAGGTTTGTAGTTATTTTCTCTACTCTCTGAAGACTTCTTGTATGTCCAATTGATAAGATTAAATCTATATCGATTGGATTAGTCTGTACTACTTAATCTGTCCTGAGGCTAAAACATCAAGAAAGAAAAAAAAAAGTGGGAGGGACAAGAAGGAGTGTTTTTGATGAGCTGAGCTGTCCAGCAATAGGGTCCCCCTGCTCTGTCCTTGTGTTTGATCTGGTTTTCTTTCCTCTTGAAGCCCTTTGTTCTCTATCTTGGTGTGACAAAGACAAGTGGTCTGAGGTCTGAGATTTTGCCTCTCTTTAAGCCTCCATCTTCCCACCATTTTACTGTGTTTCTCTGGCTTTCTCCTCCAGTCACCTCTCCAGTGCCTGCAATCAACTCCCCAAGTCCAGCAACAACAAGGACCTCTCTCCAGGCCAGTCTGCCCACCGTCCCTGAGATTTCAGGGGCCACTGGATATCTGCACAGCATTTTGGGGAGGAGTCTTGGGATTTCCCTTCTATACCCTCAGACCTGACAGTTCAAGAATTCAAGCTTTTTTATTGATGTACCTCTTTAGCTGTCCTGAAGTAGGTTTCCCATTTGCTCTGTCCTGTTGTTAGATTTTGGTCCTCTCTCTTCTTGAAGTGCATTGTTTTTTATCTCAGTGTGGAAGGGAGAAGAGGTTTTAAGATTGGCTCCAGAGAATCAGAGGGTTCCGGGTTAAGATGGCGGCAGAGTAAGAAGCAGCTCTTAACCTCTCCTGACCAAAACATACAAAACTCCTCAAGGGGACATAAAAACAAGTCCAGACGAACGGAGGAACCCCACAACAGGGCACATCATGGAAGGTACGTGGAATCGAGACATTTCCAGGCTATAAAGGGCTCTCACTCAATCGTGGGCTGAGCAACCGCCCCACCCCCACCCCCTCCACACTCATCTATAGCTCCGAACCCAGCTAAAAAGAAATAGGGCAAGTTTGGAGCACCCATCAAGTCATCAGCAGCTCCGGGACCTGTTCCTGAGAGCAGCTAGACTTAGGACCCCATTAAGTCAAAAAAAGCACGCGAAATCTGAGCGTGCGGGAGCAGGACGCTGTGC
>NC_058131.1:184326309-184387299 GCF_016433145.1 Gracilinanus agilis | reverse complement strand
TAGTTTTCCCCGAAGCCTCTGTCCTTTCCCATCTTTCCTAAATTCCCAGAACCCTCTGTTAATAGCCTCCTTTGTTAATTAAAGAAATTACCCATTATAAGAAGCAGTTACCATGTCACTGTTACACCATCTTCACTTGGTGTAATTTTCCAATTTTATTAGGAGTTGGCAGTTGAGAGAGACTCCATGCTGTGAGAGATTTTCATAGGTTTTCCACACAACTTCCAGCTTGTGAATTGATCTCTAACAACTAGAGATATCTTCAGTATTGGCAATTACCTTCCAAGTCATATTTAATATCTAAGGATATCTAGGTATAATCTACAAAGGAGCCATTGGGCCTGGGGCCCTCAGTGTTAAGGACTCTCAGCTTTTGCCTACAGAGATTTTATTGGTACTGGCTCCAAAGAGTGCCCATCCCCCCCCCCCAAGCTGAGCTGTGCTGCTGCCTGTCATACTGCAGTCTGTGAATTACCTTAACAACCCATAACTGAAGAGAAAGATAGTTGCCCAATAGAGAAATAGTTCTTGATTGATCAATGACACATGTAAAACCCAGTGGAACTGAGCTTCAACTATGGGAAGAAGGTGGTGAAAGGGGAGGGAAAGAACATGAATCTTGTAACCATGGAAAAATATTACAAATAAATTAATTAATTAATATTAAAAAAAAGAAAGGGAATTGCCCTAGGTCTAGAAATGAGTCACAAGATGGAGTCAATGGGTGTTCATTAAATTTTCACTCCTACTACCTCTCTTAATTCCTTCACTGTAAAGTACACAAAATATCTGTGTATAATGAGATAAATTCAACTGCATCTTTACAGAAATGAATTTGGTAATAATTCTAAAATAATCATAGGATGATTCCTCATTTATGATTGTTGTATATTATAGTCGAGTCTGTCTTGAAGTTGATAACATTTTCTCAGCAAAGATGCCCACAGATGAGAAACTAAGGTAAATAAGGGTTAAGTGACTTAACTAGTAAGTGTCTGAAAGTCAGACATGAACTCAACCTGACTTCAGGGTTGGTGCCCTATATTACCCAACTTTCTCATTTATTATTATGTTCGCTGGAACTACTTCCTCTTCTTCTATTTCTCTTTCATTTGCTCCCTTTTCACTTCCTTGAAAGAAGCTGTCAATTGTCATTTCTTTTCTCTTTTTCTATTGCTTACTTCCTTCTTCTGCTAGTTTGAGCAGATGTATTTAATGACCTTTGATGAATGATCTTCCCCCAGGGGCAAAGCTTTGTAGTTACTTTCTCTGCCCTTGGAAGACTTCTCTCTCTGTCCAATTGTTGGGATTAATCCTGTATTTATTGGATTAATCTGCCCTGAGGTTAAAACCTCAAAACCTCAAGGGGAGGGAAAAACAAACAAAAAACGCCCCAAAAAGGTGGGGTGACAAGGAGTGTTTTCTCTGAACTAAGCTCTCCAGCAGTGGGGTCCCCCTGTGCTATCCACTGTGTTTGATCTGGTTTTCTTTCCTCTTGAAGACCTGAGTTCTCTATCTCGTTATGAGGAAGCCAAGCTGTCTGAGCTCTGGGGTTTGGCTCTATCTAAGCCACCATCTCCTGGGAGTTTTTGCTGTGTTTCTCTGGTTTTCTCCTCCAGTCACCTCTCCAGTGCCTGTTTTTGACTCCCTGAGTCCTATGCCAGCAAAGCCCTCTCTCCAGTCCAGTGCACCCACTGGCCCAGAGATTTCCTGACCTCTGGAGACTCCCCACAGCACATGGGGGAGGTGTCCTGGGATTCCCTTTCTATACCTTCAGTCCCAATAGTTCAAGTATTGAAGCCTTTTTCTTGGATTACCCCTTTAGTTGTGCTACAGTAGGGTTCCTCCTGCTCTGTCCCGTTATTAGATTTGGTCCTCTTTCTTCTCGAAGCACATTGTTTTCTCTCTCGGTGTGTAAGGGTGCAGAGGTTTTAAGATTCGCTCTGTCTATACCCCCATCTTACCAGAACTCCTGCAGGCCTTAGGGTTTTACAGGAACATTGGTAGAGGAAAAAACTGATGAGGGAGCACTCTCAGCTGTTATGAACAAGTAACTACTCCAAAAACTCAAAGTCCAAAAGATTGGCTTGGGGCAGTAGGAGTTTAGTAAGATTTCTTAGTATCCCATTGAAGTTCCCAGAGCCAATCCCAATAATGAGTCTGAGGCCAGTAATGCAAAATGCAAAGGGACTTTATTGTCTAGCTTGAGCTAGGGCCTCATGCTGAAAAGCGGAAGAGACCCCGAGCTGGTTTAGGAGTCCAGTATTTAAACAGGAGTGGGTACAAGGAAACAGGTACTTGGGAAACAGATGTCTGTTCAGATAGCTACAGGGTTGGAATTCCTGGAGATAACTCTGTTTTACTACAGTATCATGCATGGGTCAGGGATTTTAGTTCTAACCCTCTTGCAAGGGTCAGTAGTTAGGTCAGGAATTTTAGTTCTAACCTTCTGGGTTCCACACCATAAATGGCATTTGAATAGAGTATTTCTGAATCTATGGCAGGATTTTTATCTGGTACTCCATACTGTATCTCTCATAGGCCTAGACTAAAAATAAATTAATATTTATTTACATGCATAAATGTTGTTTATCCAAATACATAGAACAAAATACCCCTTAACACAACCAGAAATTATTTTTGTCTCCAGAGTTTAGCCAAGTGCCTTCCACAGAAATACTATTTATTCACCAAATTGTTTGAAAAACTCTTTCATTATGATTGCCTAGAAAATGGTATGGATGAGAATTAGTTACAGGCTAATGCAGATCACAGTCTATGTCATGTTAGTGCAGTTATATTTTTTGGAGATTTGGTCATTATCTGTGAAGGGAGGTGCAAAGAGGGCATTTTGATGTAAGGGATTAAAGGGGAGATTTGGGGAAGTCTGTTATAGAAGATAAGATTTGAGCTGAATCCTGAAAGAAGTCAAAGAAGCCAGAAGGTAGAGGTGAGTTTGGAGAAAATTCCAGTCACAAGAGCCTGGACAGAAAGCACAGAGATAGGAGGAGTGATGAGAGTATTAAGAAGACTAATGAGTGGCCCTAAATATGGGTAGCTGAGGATGTGAAGAGCAGCAAAATAAAAGAGAATTATAAAGATAGTAAGAGATCAAGATGGTTTTTAAAAGTTGTGGGAGGACAATAATAGAAACAGTTTCAAATAGATAAAAATCTGAGACTCCTCTTTTGACCAATTTTATGATACATACCTTTTCTTATTGAAAAAAACATTATAACCTTACTGAAAAGTTTGACTTTCTTAGCATACCAAGAGTTATAGAGTTAACAGTTTCCTGCCTTGATAATTAAGAAGCCTGAACTCTAAAAAATATTACTTAGACAGTCAACATCAGAACCAGAAAATCCTAGATAAGACTTCATCTGACCTGGTGCAATCCTGTAAATCAAGACTACAAGACTCAATTTATTTAAGATATCTATGTAATGTGGTTACTACTCTCAGAATTAACCTTCTGCTAATGGGCAGCTGGAATTTGGCCTTAGACTTTGTCCTATTTTCCTTCCTTGAAGACTAATAGGTATTTGTATAATTGATAACCCCTATATAGTTGTAAAGTTTTCTTTGTGTGTGTGTGTGAATTCAGTTTGGTAGACATCATATAAATAAAATCCTAAGCTCATCACAAGGAGACACAGCAGCACCATGAAGTGACAGAAATACATGTCCACTTCTTTCTTATCAACTAAGCCATCATTATCAAATCATCAGGAGATGATTAAAAGATCAAGAGAAACAAACACTGAGTATGAAGGAACTGAAGACAAGCTAGAGTCACTGAGGAATAGCAACTCTAAAAGACATGCTTGTGAGTTTGCCTGGGATTTCATGGCAAGACCATATCTCAAAATAGCAGCTCAAAGGTATTGTCTAGCTGTAACCCAGATAAAGACATCTCCTGAAAGCTTCCTTCAAAATCGTCTTTGAGTTACTCAATATTTCAATGACCAAAAAAGCTTTTATAAAGTCATGACCAAATGACTCAGACTCTCATTTCCACTGCTTGAGTTTGTCAAAGTGTGTTAAAATTATTTGGGGTAAAACCTTTTCATAATATTCTGTGGGAAAGTTATGTCTCTTACATGATGGAAATTTTAATGTTTTTCCTTCTATAAAAATCTTTCTCTTAGTCATAATAAACAAAAGACCTAGCTACAATCTTTGTGCTATGTGTTTTGTCCACTCAGCTTTATCTCTCCCAGTGATGCAGGTGTTTGTCTTTCTGTCCATCTATTCTTTCTTTCACTTGCAAGGAGCTGGGTCCTTGTAAAGCTGACTCTGTCTCTCTCTACATGGCTGTGAGGGTGGGTTTAAGCCCAGCTCCTGGTCCTCACATTCACTTGTTTGTCTCCTATCTGTAGAGGACTTTTCATTAGAGATAATTGGGAACCATTGGAGTACATTGATTTGGGGAATGACATGATTGGATCCGTGTTTTATTTTTTTAATTTTTAATTCATTTATTTTTTTATTTTATTTTTTGTTTTCTTTCTTTTCTTTTTTTAGGATCATCTAGATCTTTTTTTAAATAAATTTTTATTTTTAGAAAATTTTTCTATGGTTACATGATTTATGGTTCTTACTCTCCCCTCCACTTCCCATCTACCAACAGCCCCCCCCCAACCCCTATACCCATAGCCAATGCACATTTCCACTTGTTTTTACATGTGTCCTCATTCAAGACCTATTTCCATATCATTGATAATTGCACTGAGATGGTCATTTAGTCTACATCTAAATTCATATCCTCATCAACCCATGTGTTCAGGCAGTGGCTTTTCTTCTGTGTTTCTACTGCTATAGTTCTTCCTCTGAATGGGGATAGAGTTCTTTTTCAAAAGTCCCTCAGAGTTGTCCCGGATAATTGTATTGTTGCTAGTACAGGAGTCCATTACATTTGATTTTACCACAGTGTATCTGTCTCTGTGTACAATGTTCTTCTGGTTCTGCTTTCATTCTACATCAATCCTGGAGGTCATTCAAGTTCACATGGATTTCTTCCAGTTCATTATTCCTTAGAGCACAATAGTATTCCATCACCAACAGATACCACAATTTGTTCAGCCATTTCCCAATTGAAGGGCATACCCTTGTTTTCCAGTTTTTTTGCCACTACAAAGAGTGTGGCTATAAATATTTTTGTACATGTCTTTTTCCTTATGATCTCTTTGTAGGTATGGCTTGATCAAAGGGAAGACAGTCTTTTAAAGTCCTTTGTGCATAGTTACAAATTGCCATCCAGAATGTTTGGATCAATTCACAAATCTATCAGCAATGTATTAATGTCCCGATTTTGCCACATCCCCTCCAACATTCACCAATTTCTTTTGCTGTCATTTTAGACAATCTGCTAGGTGTGAGGTGGTACCTCAAAGTTGTTTTGATTTGCATTTCTCTAATTATAAGAGATTTAGAACACTTTTTTATGTGTTTGTTGATAGATTATATTTCTTGGTATAAAAATTGGCTATTTATCTCTCTTGCCCATTTATCAATTGGGGAATGGCTTGCTTTTTTGTACATTTGACTTAGCTCCTTATATATTTGAGTAATTAGACATTTGTCAGAATTTTTTATTATAAAGATTTTTTTCCCAATTTGTTGATTCCCTCCTAATTGTGGTTGCATTGCTTTTGTTTGTACAAAAATTGTGGTTGCATTGCTTTTGTTTGTACAAAAAATTTTAATTTAATATAATAAAATTATTTATTTTACATTTTGTAATTTTTTCTAACTCTTGCTTGGTTTAAAAATCTTTCCTTTCCTAAAGATCTAACAAGTATACTATTCTATGTTCACTTAATTTACTTACAGTTTCCCTCTTTATATTCAAGTGATTCACCCATCCTGAATTTATCTTGGAGTAGGATGTGAGATGCTGATCTAAACCTAATCTCTCCCATATTATTTCCCAATTTTTTCAGCAGTTTTTGTTAAATAGTTGATTTTTGTCCTAAAAGCTGGGGTCTTTGGGTTTATCAGAGACTGTCTTGTTGATGTCACTTACCCCAAGTCTATTCCACTGATCCTCCCTTCTGTCTCTTAGCCAGTGGCAATTTGTTTTGATGACCACTGCTTTATAGTACAGTTTAAGATCTGGTACTGCTAGGCCACCTTCCTTCACATTTATTTTTTCATTATTTCCCTTGATATTCTTGATATTTTGTTCTTCCAAATGAATTTTGTTATAGTTTTTTTCTAATTCAGTAAAAAAGCTTTTGGTAGTTTGATAGATAGGCACTAAATAAGTAAATTAATTTGGGTAGAATGCTCATTTTTTATGTTAGCTCATCCTACCCATGAGCAATCAATGTTTTTCCAATTCGTTAGATCTTACTCTACATTCACACTCACTTGCCTGGGTTAGTCAAAACCAGTCCCAAACAATTGATGTGGAGATTGTGCCAATTGATATGGGGACCATACCCCAGTGTTCTCTCTCCTCCCAACCTCCAATGCATCCACTGGCACCTTCCTCAGGGAACTTGAACCACAAGAAATCCAGGGGTTACGAATCACCCAGTTGGACCCCAAAAGAGAGGTCTTTAACCTCTTATTTTGAAGCCCTGTGAGGCCTCAAACCTCACCAGTTCCAGGAGTATTTCCAAGCGTCAATTGGTCTATGTGGCTTGCCAGTCACACAGCACTCACTCCCAGGGGTTCCAACCTTTGCCCTCATGGGTCAAAAAGGAACTGTGTACTGCCCCCAGTCCTTACTCAGAAACAGGTAGAAGGGGACCTGTGGTAGGCTTAGCTTAGGTTCCTCAGTACAAGCCCCAGAACAGAGGGTTGAGCCAAACATCTTAGCTGTATGCTCACAAGGGCATCACCTCCTCCATCAATTCAATCACACATTCACACACATGCAGCCTGTGGTAGGCTTAGCTTAGGTCCCTCTGTATAATCCCCAGAGCGGTGGGCAGAGCTAAACCACTTAGCTGTATGCCAACCAAGGCACCACCTCCTCATACAACACAAGCACACATTCACATAGACACAACCACGTGCACAGGCCACCAAACCCCAGATCTCCCTATCCTTGGCTCTTCTGGCAGTGGATCCTCTCCTGTCCATGAATACGGATGAGACCCCGTATTTTGGACCCAAATTTTAAGGTCTAGCCCAGATTCGGTCATGGCTAGAGAAATCACACTGACAATGCAATGCAAGAAGAGGAACATTTATTTACTAACAATGACGCTAGGGTCAGTAGGCAGAGGGGCTTGGCTGACTGACCCCTTGGTTTTCTTAGCCAAGGGTTTTTATAGGGTTTCTGGACAAAGGGGTCTGGGAACATTCATCAAGGGGGAATTTTAGGTTAAGGGGGTCAGGAGACATCTGGTAATCATCCATTAAGGAGATGTTAGGGTCAGGGCAGCAGGAAGCATGTGGTAACCATCCATCAAGGGAGTGTTAGTGTCAAAGGGTCAGGAAGCATCTGTAAACTTTCTCAGGAGGAGATAAGGAAGACAGTTACATGCTGGGGAACATTTGGGGTTGGGGTTTTCAGGCCCATCAGTAAAGGAAACTTATAGGTAATGAAATTTGCTCAACCAATGCAGATCTATACTTTTTTGTCACTTCAGGTCTTTTTTTTTTTTTATTTTATTTTTAAATATTTTTCCATGTTTACATGATTCATTTTCTTTCCCTCCCCCTCAAATCCTCCGCCCCACCAGAGCCAAAAAGCAATTCCACTGGGTTGTACAAATGTTAACAGTTGATAATTATTTCCATATTATTGATTTTTGCTATAAAGAGATTATTTAAAACTTAAACACTAAAATCATATACCCATGTATACATGCGATAAGTGATGTCATGTGTTTTGCTTTTGCATTTCTATTCCCTTAGCTCTTTCTTTCATTATGATTAGTATTCTTTCCAATAAGTCCTTCAGGAGTGTCCTGCTTGTTGTGTTTCTACTAGCAGCAAAGTCCATTACATTGGATTGTTCCACAATGTTTTAATTTCTGTTTAAAACGATCTGGTTCTGGTCATTTTCCTTTGCATCAGTTCATGGAGGTTCTCCCATTACATATAGAAATACTACCTATCATCAACCCTTGTAGGACAATAGCCATTCCCCTAATGAGGGCGCCCTTCAATTTCCAAATTTTTTGCCACAAAAAAGAGTATAGCTATGAATATTTTAGTACAAATATTTTCCTTATTAGTTCTTTTAGGTATAAATCTAGTAGTGGTATTGATGGATCAAAGGTTGTGTATTCTTTTAAAGCCCTTTGTTCATAATTCTATATTGCCTTCCAGAATGGCTGGATTAATTCACAACTCCACCAATAATGCATTAGTATCCAATTTTGCCTCAATCCCTCAAAATGTATTATTTTCCTTTACTGTCATGTTAACCAATCTCCTAGGCCTGAGTACACTTTTTCATGAACTTAATGATAGTTTCGATTTCTTTATCTGAAAACTGCCTATACATGTCTGTAACGATTAAAAATGATAAAGGCTGATATTATGAGAGAAAATAATATTTTAATTACCATGGCCATGTTGATAAAAATGTGTAAGACTACTATCTTGAGGCTCAATACTTCCATATAGAACCCCAGTACTTTTAAATGACACATTATGGCAACCACAAAGGGATCCTCAGACACCCTGTGAAAATAGTTCCCAGCTGCACCCTTCCCCCCTTACCCCAGAGGCAGAACTTCTTGCCGTTTTTTAAAACCTTTGCTGAGTTGCTTCCTCCCATTTTTTCCCTGATCTGTGCATTTTCCCTCCCAGATGTCTTTCACATGCCTTCCCCACCTGCTCCACCCTTGTACTGGGTCCTCAGCCCACTGCTGCCTCCCAGCCCCTTTCAAGCGCTTTTCCCCATCCCTTGACTGCCTAGCCAGGTGGGGGTTTAAAGCCTCAGGCTGCTTTCAGCAGCCAGCACCAGACTTAAGCTGCTTTATTTACTATTGTAGTTTCCTGCCTCTATGCGACCTTTTTGAGACCATCCAGCTGGCCTGCCTCCTACCTGTGACTGGCAAGCTGTAAAGCACCACCCCCCAGCCCCTACCCCCTGTGAGAAAAAGAGACTTTTAACCTTGCAAAAACCCCTAACCTCTGCTGTACTTTTTGCCTTGGTGTGAGGAGGTCCTGACCATTTTTTATCCACCCCAGCCTGCTTTCTAGTTTCCCTGCCCAACTGGGTTTGGAAAGCAAGGTAACTGTTTCAACTCCCAGTTTCTGACTGTGAAGGCTTTGGAACGAATCTGCCCTGTTTTGTAGCCATATCCTCCATTTTGGTTGCTGGCAAACACAGTCACGCCCCTTGCCACCATTACCCTTCTCCACTGTAGTGTGACCACTTAGCCACCAAAGGTCAATAGAGAGCAAAAAAATATATTTTTTCCTTTTCTCTGTTTCTTCCCCTTTCTTCCTGCTGAGCTATAGAGGGTTTTTTTCCCCTTCTGCAACAAAAGGGCAACAACACTAAATAAGTATATAAATAAATAAAGGCATGAATTTTTTTAATTAAAAAGCAAATTAATATAAAATAAAATAATTTTAAAATTGTATATATAAGTATAAACTATACACTATAAACAAATTATAGTATTTACTATAAATCAATGAATTATAATTAATTTTTAAAAAAACATTTAATTAAAAAAATAATATACAATACCCTATAGCTTTCCCCTACTCCCAAATTAAATAAATAAACAAATCAATATATACATTAACAACTTATTCTATTTTCCACTTCCCTTTAATCTGCCCTTTTGATCACAATGCTCAACAGTAGAAATGCTACTCTACAAGAAACCCTTGCAGTTTTTGCCCAATTAGGAACTTATAGGGTTCTAGACTACCTCCTTGTTTCTATTGTAAGAGGGAAATTTTAGATTTTATATAGATATATATTTAAAGTGTGGCCACCAGGAATCAACAATTCAGATTGATTCCATAATTAAAATAGACCCAAGTCAGGATCGGGTTTAAGTTAGTTTATTTACATTTAGGAAGGTAAAAGGTAAGGAAATAAAGAGAGGGGGAGGATAGTCCAGGCCTGCAAAGGCCTGGATGGAGAGAGAAGGTTAAAAGGCTAAATAAATTAGGCTACAAGCCACAAGGCCTAGCAATCAGATAGACTAGAGCCTACATAAGGTAGAGTCTTAGAAAAATGCCAAGGTAGGCCAAGGAAGTCAACCTAACTTACCCACGTGACCATTCAGAGTAGAAGCTGTCTGAGGTCTCCCTCGATATCCTTCAGCACCAAGTTCAAAACGGGAACTCCCTTAGCAGGAAGTAACCAACATACTTGAAGAGATAGTGTCTTTCGTCACTTCCTATGGGTCCACCTCTAATTCAAGTGGACAAATGGCAGCCTCTACACTGATTTGAACTGCCCTTTGGGCAGTCCCTTGTTCGTGATTTGTTACTTATTGTCACTTGTGGGTAAAACATCCCCCTCTCTACTATGAGAGGTGGGGATGATATCATTTCTATGCCTAGGGTAAGTAGTGTTTTGACTATGAATGGGCTAGAGCTAATTCTATTTACACACTATGTGGCTTGTAGTTTTTTGTTTTCTCTGTGTTGTATGGTCACAAAAAAAGAGAATGTGAGCCAACATACAAGTTCAATTGAAAAAGATAGTGCATCACTTATAAGCTCAAACGACAGAAGAGGATTCTCCTCAAAACAGGCCTGATTTTTAAAAACCTGTTTCCTCTAACATAGGAATACCAGGTCCCTCTACTATATCTCAGGTGCAGAAACTCCTCTTTTGCACTCTAAACCAATTTGCTCATGCTCTGCAACTCCTGGCTAACATGGCCTACCCACAGTAAGAAAATGATTCCTGTGCAGGACTTTTTCCCTTAAGGGAAGTGTCCACAATAGGACCCGATGGGGATGTGGTCATATTGAAATAACATAAGCGTTTCACGAGCCAGGATATAAAAGATTTCAAAGAAAATTGCCGGTCTTTCACCAAAGAACCTTTAACAGTAATTTAAAAATTTGATATTTTCTATGATTATGACCCCTCTTATAAAGATGTAGAAAAATTGCTCCAGGCTTTCCTAACAGAACGGAAGAGGACTAAAATTATCTCCCGTACTAACAAACCCCAAGGATGCAATGCAGTACGCTGGCCATCTGAAGATCCTAACTGGCAGTGTAATGACTGCAAAGAATACTCAGACTTATGTCTTGCTAGGGGTGCCCTTCTAAGAGCAATGAGAGCATGTGCTGAGAAACTTCAGGCCTGGACTAAATGTAAAAGCATTACACACTCTGATAATGAGACACCCTCCCGATTCATGGATAGGCTCATTGAAATGGGAAATAGAAACATGGAATTTGACGTTTCTGTTGAAAAGGATGTAAGGCTAATAAAGGAACAATTTGTCCATAACTCTCATAGACAGATTGTAGATCATTTTAAAACAAATTGCCCTACATGGTCTGAAATGGACCTTGATGAGTTAAGGAGAAATGCTGTTTATGTCTTTAACAGCCATAAAGAAAAACAGAAAGAGAGTAATAGTTTATTGGACATATTTTAAAAAATATGGACATATTTAATAAGAGACTAGACTCTTTAAATGACTCTGTAAGTGATAGAGTTGAGAAACGACTACAAGAGTTTGCTACTAAACCAAAGGCAATTGCCCCTCTCCAAGAATCTAACTTTCATCCCCTTATATGTCATTTCTTTGGAAGAAGGGGTCATATAATGATGAACTGTAGGACTTGGGATCAAGCATCTAGAAATAATAACTTCAGAAATTACAACTTTAAAAATAATTACAATTATAGAAATAATAACAATTATAGAAATAAGGATTATAGAAATTATAGAAATAATAACGATTATAGAATCAATGATTTCAGGGATTGTGACTTTAGGACTAGTAACAAATCTAGGTATATGGATCAGGCAATTGATAACTCATAGCAAATGACTCCAGAGCAGTATATCTTGAGTGGAACTTGGCCCCAAACTACCCAGGGTGCTACTTCCCCTCAAGGAGGAGCCCAAGGGCCTAGCCAAAGATTATGAAGGTGTATGGGTGGGTGGGGGGTAAAGGCACAGGCATCAAATGATAACACCCTTGATTTTCCAGACCCTGATGCCTTACTGCCTGTTGTCCCCATCCACTGCCCCCCCATACTGATGAGCCTTATGTAACATTAAAGGTTGATAACACCTATTGTGACTGTCTGGTGAACACTGGAGCTTTCAGATCTGTATTGAAGAGTACACCAGACCCATTGCAATTCCATAGGATCAATAAGTGTAGTGGGGTATCAGGAAAACCCCAAATGGTTCCAAAGCTCTCCCCTAGAACAGTAGCCGTAGGACCCCTAAATGTGGAGCACTCCTACTTATTGATGCCTGGCTCCCCTATAAACTTGCTGGGAAGAGATCTTTTATGCAAGCTTAGATCCACAATAAATTGCTCTCCAGATGGATCTATATCACTGGAATTGCCTGAGGAATCCTTAACTTTGCTCCCTGTGCTCCTTTCAGATAGTTGTGAGATAAAGGGGTCTCCCATTTTTGGAATCCCAACAGATATACCTGAGTCTCTCTGGGCCACATCACCTTCTGATGTTGGCATACTTAAATCAGCAGTCCCTATCCAAATTAAAACAAAATCTAGCCCACCTCCTTCCATTCCTCAGTATCCTCTCTTGAAGGAGGCAATAAAGGGCATTACCCCAATGATAAATTCGCTAATTGACCAAGGCATCATAATTCCCTGTAAATCTCAATACAATACACCAATCCTGCCTGTTAAAAAGCCAAAATTGGGGCCTGATGGCAAGCATCTCTATCGATTTGTCCAGGACTTGAGGGCAGTGAACAATCATGTTATAAAGAGACATCCTGTAGTTTCAAATATAAATACTATCATTTCTTCTATTCTTAGCACAGCTACATACTTTACAGTAATAGACTTGTGCTCAGCCTTCTCTTCCATACCTATACATGAGGATTTTAGATATATCTTTGCTTTCACCTGGAAAGATTCACAATTGACATGGGCATGTTTGCCCCAAGGGTATGTCAAAAGTCCCACTCTTTTTGCATAAGATTTTGAGCCAAGACACAGATAATATAACATTTAAAAACAACGACTTAATTAAATATGTAGATGATTTACTCTTGGCCTCACCAGATACCACAACATGTCATTAAGATAGTAAACATCTTCTTTTAGAATTAAATAAAAGTGGCCACAAAATCTCAATAGAAAAGGTTAAGTGGTATCTCCCAAAAGTGTAGTATTTAGGCTTTATTTTAACTGCTGGGTACCGTTTAATTTCTCCGCAATGTATTGAAAGTATCCAAAACTTAAGTGATCCTACCACTAAAAACAATTGAGGGCAATACTTGCAGCGACAGGATTTTGTTGGCAATGGATCCCTTTGCAATGGGGAAATCACTAAGTCCTTTGTATTACTCACAAAAAACCCAGTCCCTGAACCACTTAAATTTGAAAAGTAACACCAAACAGCTCTTTCAAATTTAAAACATGCTATCCTGTCTGCCCCTACTCTCAATATCCCAAATTATGAGAAATCATTTACTTTATATGTCCATGAAAGGAAAGGAGTAGTTCCAGGTGTTCTAAATCAACTGCCAGGACCTGTTCAATGCCCAGTAGCCTAATATTCAGCCCAGCTGGACCCAGTAGCTGCAGGAGCACCAACATGCCTTAGAGGAGTAGCTGCCACAGCTTTATTAGTGATGAAATCTGCTGAATTGGTACTAGGATGCCCTCTGACCATAATGTGCCTGAACAAGGTAGAAGCATTGTTATTACGACATAGAACTCAGGCATTTACTGATCAAAGGATTACGAGATACGACATAACCCTATTCAATAATAAACATATCACATTAAAACATTGTGGAGCTCTTAATCCAGCAACCTTGCTCCCTGATTTTCCAATTTCTGGAGAACCTTTACATTATTGTACATCTTTGGTGTCCACTGTTGATAAACCTTGCAGTGATTTACTGGACACCCCTTTGGATAATCCTGATTTAATATTATTTACAGATGGTTCTTCTTTTAGGAGAGAGTGTGTGTGCTATACAGGAGCTGCAGTAGTTACAGAACTGTTTTCTCTATGGTCAGCTTCTTTACCCTCACATGTAAGTGCACAAGGGGCAGAACTCACAGCCTTAAAATAGGCTTGTATCATTGCCCAGAACAAAAGGGTCACAATTTACACAGACTACCGTTATGCATTTGGCATATGTCATGTGGTCAGCATGTTATGGCTTCAAGGGGGATTCTTAACATCAACTGGAAAATGTATTGCCAATGTAAACCTTATAACTGAACTTCTTTCTACCATCCAGCTCCCTGAAGCCATAGCTGTTGTTCACTGCTCTGTACACACAGATGGCACTGACCTTGTCTTCAAAGGAAATGATCGAGCAGATGCTGCAGCCAAACTAGCAGCCTTAGAAGGCCCTGAGTTAATTATGCCAGTAACAATTACTGATAATTTGGATCTATCCCTTTTCTATAATGAAAAGGAAGTGGGAAAATGGAAGCAGAAATTTAAGCAAAAGAGATAAATGGAGTATGGGTGTCATCTGAAGGCAAGCCCCTGTTCCCTAGGGCTTTCTATAACCAAATTTGTCATTCCATTCATAAACACGGTCATTTTGGCTCCTAAGGCATTGTAGACTCTGTTAAAAGAGTAAGGATAGCACCTGAAATAACTACAATTGCCTCCAAAATATGTATAACTTGTCCCACCTGCCAAGCCTTTAATCAGCACACTTTTCAAGAAAAAGCCTTTGGTGGACATCCTCTAGCTTACACACTATTTGAACATTTGAAAATTGATTTTATCTCTATGACAAAAGCTGTACACTAAAACTTTTGTCTGGTCATAGTCAATCAACTGACCAGGTGGCTTGAAGCATTTCCTACTGCTCAGGCCACAGCAGTTTTTGTTGCCAAAATCCTTTTGAAAGACATTACTCCTTGTTTTGGCCTGCCAGCATGTATTGATTCTGATAGAGTAACTCACTTTACTGACTCAGTCTTATCACAAATTTATTCATATTTGGCAATAACTCCTAAATTTCATACACTATATCATCCCCAGAGCTCTGGCCAAGTTGAATGATGAATAAGGATCTTAAAACTATGATTGGCAAATTATTCACAGAGACTCATTTGAAATAGCCTGAAATTCTACCTCTGGCCTTATTTTATCTCAGAAGCAGACCCAGAGGTGATTTATACATCTTACCATTTGAGATGCTATTTGGACATCCACCTATTCAGGCACAACCATTCAACCCTGCCTATACTGCATTGTTAGGAGGGGATATAATCGTTGCCACTTATATCAGACAATTACAAACAAAATTGTGAGAACTCCACGACTTTAGAGCTGCTGTTCAAACAAGCCCCTTAGACTTCTCACTTCATGATTTGAATGTAGGTGATATTGTGTACATAAAGAATTACAAACCTACTGGGTCAACTGAACCTGCTTATGATGGACCATTCCAGGTCCTATTAACTACACCAACAGCCATTAAAATTGGGGAGAGGGACTCATGAATTCTTTGCAGTCATGTAAAACGAGTACCCTCTATTGATAATAAATAATTCTCTGTACTAAGTACTATTACCTGCACCTATTATATTTGACTATTGATTGTATTTGACTATTGTGATGAGAATGCTCTATTGCTGGATTTTGCACTATTTTGTCGCACTTTATTTGATTGATCCTTGTACTTGAACAATACATATACTACCTCACAACAAAATATCCATATTAGTGACCTATATTGACCTGATGTGCCTTTCAAAACATTTTGTGCCTTTGTCATTCCTTTTGTACTTTCTTGATTGTGCTATTACTTTATATGCCTCGTTTGCACCCACATCACTTTGTCTACAGCATTTGCACTCACACTGTGGATCATGGCAAGTTAAGGAGGGAATGAACCTTATTTCTTGAAAATTAACCTCTATTCTTTACCTCTGTGATTGTGTAAAATTACACATTTTTTTTGTTGGTTTTTCTTCCTACATGTGCAATACAGTATTTGATTATTTTTCTTTTCTCTCATTTTTAACATTTGAAGCACGTTACCAGCATTAAATAGACTCTTGACTGTTTTGATTTTTGCAATAAGAATAAGCTAAGATGTCCATTTGCCTAGCATATAAATTTATACCCAAAAAGCTTTGGACTATAAAAACCTGCCACTAGTTATTTAGCTATTATGAGACTTTTGCTCAATGACTATATATAATACAAGGAAAATCAGACCACAAAAGAGCACAGAGTTTTTGACCTGCGAAGTGCAAATGAGCACATGAAGGAAAGAGACCAAACCAATCCTACAGGGATTGATGACATTCTACGCAAAGACTTGATCCTGTGTGAGACTCAAGGTTGTGATTCTTAGCATAAGTTAAGACGTAGGACTTCCTTGTACCTCACTTGATATCAAGTACTCAAGATCAAATTGTTCTGGCTCCATTATCTCTGAAGTGAAGAAAAGAATCGCACCGGGAAATGCTATTTCCCATTTGTCTTGAGATCTAGTCTCCTTTTTTTCCATTTCTTTAATGATGTGACAACTTACTGTAGTCCAGGCTGCTAAATTGTGTTAGTGGGTGATTTTTGTTGCAAAGCTAATGGGACATGGATTGCTACAGGAACCTGCTTTGATTTGTGAATTTTTTTCCTTTTATCTTGTTCCTAGAATTTTCCCCTTTCACATTTTTTTAATATCCTGTATTTTTCTCAAAGGTTATTTTTTTCTTTCTTTTTCCTTTTTTCCTTTTTATTTTTCTTTGAATTTTTTGATGTTTTGAGAATTGATTCATATACTTTATGCCTTGACCGTGTATTCCTGTGTGATTCCCCTGTGTATCCCTATATTTTCCTCAGGGGGGAGATGTAGAGTTGTTCTCTTCTGGGTGACTATGTTATTTCTGTAAATTTGGACTTGAATTTGACCCTAATTTAGAACATAAGACTACCTCCCAGAATCCAGAAGACGCCATGAAGAAGCATGCAGAGACTACACACTGCACCAAAAGATCCAGAGTGAGTTTTGAGACATGGCCATTTTGAACTTTGGGGGGGTTGAATGTATTTATTTTGAATGGACACTTTATACCAGAAAAGGGGACTACCCCCTAAATGGCTTTTGTCAATGCACTGAACATTGGTTTTGTTCTTTCTCCCTTTTATTTCCCTTTTATCTCTGAATTATTGTAAACTTTAATTTGATTATGTTTTCATGATCCATTGGGGACACTTGTCTCCCAAAAGATCACAGGGGGAATTTAAAGTTGAAAAGACCTTGTACCCCTTTTAAACTACATTTCCCAAACTCCCTTTCACCATACCCATAATTCCTTAAGCCTTTTCCTATTGGTCATGGGTTTCGCAGGCTGGTTTTGATATGGTTGTAGTGGGCATGGTGACGGGCTTTTTGGAGAGTAGGCGGCATCGTAAGGGTAAGTTGGGACTCTTTCCCTGTGCTTTAAACAACATCCTCATAAATATCATACTTTGGAGGCATTGAATATTAATTTTAAAAACTTACATGTCCCTTTATCATTTGTCAATTAGGGAAAGGCTTGATGTTTTCTTCAATGGATTTAGCTCCTTATGATTTTGAGAAATGAGACTTTTGTAAGAGGTTATTGTTATAAAAAATTGTTTCCCAATTTGTTGCTTCCCTTCTAATTTTAATTGCATTGGTTTTGTTTGTACAGAAACCTTTTAATTTAATATGTTCAAAATATTCATTTTATGTTTCATAGTGTTCTCTATCTCCTGTTTGTTCTTAAATTCCTTCCTTTCCCATAGATCTGACAGGTTTACTATTCAATATTCATCTAATTTGTTTTTTATATTTTACCTCTTTATATTTAAGTTGTTTACCCATTTTGAGTTAATCTTGGTATAGCATGTAAGATGTTGATCTGAGCCATATTTCTCCCATACTGTTTTCCAATTATCCCAGCAGTTTTGTCAAATAGTGTACACTTGTCATAGAAATTGGAATCTTTGGGTTTGTTGAACAGTAACTTGGTAAGTATATTCCTTTGATCCTTCCTTCTTTCTGTAAGTTAGGACCATATAGTTTTTATGATCACCGTTTTATAGTATAGTTAGAGATCTAATTATTCTAAGCCTCTATCTTTCATATTCTTTTTCATTACATCTCTTGATATACTTCATCTTTTGTACTTTTTATTACATTAGCTCATATTATTGATGCAGACAGGATTGGGGATGGAGACATGAAACAACCACAGCAAAGCAACTCTCAATAATATGAAAATAGGTCTTGATTGATGACACATGTTAAAACCAGTGAAAATGCGAGTTGACTTTGTAGGGGGGTGAAAGATAAATGAAGGGGAAAGTAAAAACATGAACCATGAAACTATGGAAAATTTTTCTAAAAATTAAAAAATAAATAAATAAAGTTAATTTTTATTTTTCCCAGATTATATATGAAATAAATTTTCAATACTTAAAAAAAAAGAAAATGTACATTCACATCTGGCCTTAAATTCTCACTAATTGTGTGATTATTTTTTAATCCTTACCTTCCATTTTGGAGTCAATACTGTGTATTGGTTCCAAGGCAGAAGAGTGGTAAGGTTAGGCAATGGGGGTCAAGTGACTTGCCCAGGGTAACACAGCTGGGAGGTGTCTGAGGCCAGATTTGAACCTAGGACCTCTTGTCTGTAAGCTTGGCTCTCAATCCACTGAGCTACCAAGCTGCTCCCTAATTTGTGTGATTATTGAAATCTTATAGACACTATCTCTGTTTCCTAAAATGTACACCAGTCATAAAACCACTTGCACAAATTCTGAGATAAAATGAGACAATTAGTAAAATGTATAATACAGTCCCAGGGATATAGCAGGTACTTGGAAAACGCTATTATTGTTACCGTTGTTGTCATTATTACTTTAAAACTTAAATGAAGTTTTTTGAGTTAATCACCATGTAATCTTCATATGATGATAATTCTGAAATCTCTGGCAATGTTTTAAATATTTTATTTATCTTTCTTTTCTTATTCCTCTAGCTAGTTCTCATAGTGCTCTGGTCCATATTGGATGGAGAAGCAAGAGGACATCCACATTTTAAATCTGTACTTAGAGGAAAAGTTTAATGAATTTTGCTAAATAAGGTGATATCAGCTTTTATTTAGAAACATACTTATTTGGTATTACAAAAATGTCTTCATATGGTTATTGTTTTCAAAATTCATAAATACAACTTTGTTGAAAGAATTTGTGCATATATTCATATAGCTGTGGTTTGAATTATTTAAATTGCTTAAATTATAAATATTTTTATGGTCATCAATATTTCAAATATGCTCATTGCTTTCATAATGTTAAACTACTGTTCTTCTAACTTAAATTTGTCCTACTGCCTATGGAAATTTTAGCATATTTGAAATATATTTCAATAGTCTACTAAGTTTTACTAAAAACATCTGTATGGATATTCATAATTGATTTTTTTGTTTTTTTGTTTTGTTTTGTTTTATAATTTTCTTTCTCTTTTTTCCCACATGGTTTGATAGGTGTGCAGGTTATTCAGACAAGTTTGGGACCATTTCTGGGAAAGAGTTCCCAAGTGTTTTTCAGGATGTTCGTCCACTTTCAACATCCACCTTTCACCCAACTGTCCCTGTGGCAAGCACATCAGCCACACCCAGGTAAAATTATCTCAGGAGATAGGTTAAAATACAGTGATGGTAACCCACAGACCTCAAAACCTTCAGTGAACATGTAGGATGTCTGCCAAAATTACACGAAGACTTTCACTGTAAGAATGGGCAGATGAGAATATTGTTTTTCTAAAGACCATATAAAACCAACTGTGGAAGGCAGTGTAGAAAGCTTAGAACACAGACACCAAAGACATCCTAGACCATCTAGTCAATCTTTGCCATTTGTCTTGCCCCTGGAGTCTAATGATTCCTAAAGCGAAAGTAAGACTGAAAATTTTATGTAACTTGACATCATTTAAATCTAATTTTTACAAAGGTAATGTGACCTCTTGATGCTATTGGTCTTCATAGAATACAAAGGACAAAAAAATCACCAAGGTAAGATAGTAGATTTCTGTGATGATGCAATTTTGTATAGAGGTGACCCTAGATATTTGAAGGCTTTATGAGCAATGTCTGGAAAATACTACCAAGACAATGAGGCTTTCTGTAGATCAATTGTGCTTATACTCTTATGAATCAAGCCACATTTAGGGATGAGAGGGTAACTACTAAAGAACTAACGGGAAATGAATTGTTGGGTCAGAGGAACTTTAAAGGTAATATAATAAAGGTAGGTTTGGAGCGACTTCAAATTATTAGTAGAAGAAACACTCAGAGCAGTGAAATTCTGGAATTGGATGCAGTGTTGACTAAACTAGGAAGAGTAACAAGATCTGGGATTTCCTCAATATGGGGAAGTTCTAGATGATGAATCTCTATGTACCAATAAAGTTTGAATTTTATTACTTCAAGTCTTACGAAATGGAATGTTGTAACTTAGCCAAGGTTTCATAGTGAATATATGTCAGAGGAAGAAATAGAACTTGAGGCTTCAATGACTTCAGTGTGGCCCTTCAATCCACTATTCAACACTTCCTCTCCTTCATAAAAAATATTAAAACTCTTGATTATATTTTATTATATAGACATTCCATCTCTTCAAATCATAAAAATCCCACACAATTCATATCTGCCTTAGAAAAAAACAAGTTTCCAAATTGGTTTTCCTTTATTTAAACAAGTATAACATATTTCTTGCATTTTGGCTTCTCCCCTATTTTATATTCTCACCCTTCTATACCACAGAGCCTGGATACTCTGTTCTTTCCTTTTTCTGTTTTCTAAGGCAGGCAGCATCTCATGCGTTTACTGGTACAGGGGCCAAAATATTCAAATTGTCTTGGACAACGAGCTAAACAACGGCCACCCCCCAATCGACAATTTATAAAGTCTCCAATTTCCTCCAACCCTGTGGAAAAAACACAAATGTTTCAGAATCTTTGTTTATAGTCACAGAGAAGTTATCTGTACTCAAAAGCATAATTGAGAGAATTTAGCCCTAAACCTTAGATTCGTTAATTTGATTTTTTTAACTTTAAAGACTTTTTTCAGTTACATGTAGAAAGTTTTTCACAATTCTTATCTGACATCTTGTTATTCAGATTCTTTCTCTCCAAGACCCTCCCACTTCCCAAAGGCAATAAATTGTCTGATATACGTTACATCAGTGCAATCATGCAATAAATATTTTCATATTCCTCGTGCCATGAAAGAAGACACATATCATACATACAATTTTAAAGAACCTCATGAACAGGATTAAGTGAAAATGACATATTTGATTTGCAGTCAAACACCAACATTTCTTTCATTGGTGATAGATAGCATTCTTCATAATGGATCCCTTTGGGTAATCTTGGAACTGTGCTTTCCTGATAATATTTCAGTACTTTGACATTGATAACCTTACAGCATTTCTATTGTCATATACAATGTTCTGCTGGTCCTACTCACTTCATTTTGCATTAGAACATAAAAGAATTTCCACCTTTTCCCAAACTTATCCTATTCATCATTTTGGTATACTGGGTCCTTATCCCTGATCCCTGATCTCTTTTGGGTATAGACCCACTGTGCACATAGTTTTATGGTCCTTTCAGCTGGGTTCCAAGTTGCTCTCTAGAATGGTTGTATCAGTTTACAGTTTCACCTATAGTGTATCAGTAATCCAGTTTTTCTACATCTCCTCCCACATTTATTTCTTTACCTTTTGGTCATGTTAACCAGTATGAGAAGTGGGATGTGATATTTCAGAGTATTTTTTTACTTTGAATTTTTTAATCAATATTGATTTGGAGCATTTGTTCTTATGACTATACATAGCTTTAATTTCTTCATCTAAGAAATGCCTCTTTATATTCTTTGCCTATATGTCAATTGGAGAATATAATACATCCTTATGAATTTCATTTGTTTTTCTATATGATTGAGAAATGGGACCTTTGTCAGAGATATTTGCTATAATTTTCCAACATCCAGTTTGTTTGTTTTTTCCCTTCTAATCTTGATTACACTGTTCTTTTCTGTGTTTTTTTAATTAATGCAATTAAATTTATTTTTAAAATGTTCCTATTTCTTCTTTGATCATAAATCCTTCCCTTCTCCATAATTCTGGTCAATAAACTCTTCTGTGTTAATCTAAATTATTTTATACCACCTTTATTTCTAGATTAAATAATAGTTTTAACTTTATCTTGTTATATTGTTGGAGATGTTTGTTTATGCATAATTTCTTTCACATTATTTTCTAGCTTTTGTAGCAGTTTTTGTAAAATAGTGATTTCTTCTCCAAAAAGCTTGGATCTTTGGGTTTATCAAATACTTGGTTACTATGGTTATTAACTGTTGTGAGTTAATTATCTAAGGTGCTCTCTTCCTTAAGCAATAAAAGATTATTTTGATAATTACCCCTTAATAATATAGTTTGAGATGTGTCATGAATGGCCCTCCTTCCTTCAAATGTTTTTCATCAATTTTCCTCACATTCTTGATATTTTGCTATTCCAGATGAATTTTGTTGTTATTTTTCTAGTTATATAATTAAATAATTTGAACATGATTGACATTTTTATTGTATTGGTTCAGTCTACCCACTAGAAATTAATGTTTTTCAATTGTTTAGTTCTGACTATATTTTTATGAAGAGTGTTTTACAATTGCATTTATATAGTTGCAGGGAATATTTTAGGAAGTATATTCTAAGCTATTTTTATTGTCTGCAGAATTTCCTTTTCTATCTATAGCTATTGGACTTTTTCGGAGGTACATAGCAATGCAGATGATTTGTGTTTCTTTATTTTTATATCCTACAATATTGTTGTGCCATTCATTTCTGTTACTTTTTTGGTTGTTTCTCTGCTTTTCTCTATGTATACCATCATATCATTGAGAAACAGTACTAACTTTGTTTCCTCATTGTCTATTCTAATTCCTTCCATTTTCATTCTCAATTCAAGTACAATATTAAATAGTAGTGGTGATAATGGGCATCTTTGATTCATCCTCTATTAATACTAAGTTTTCTAATGTTTTCATAAAGAATAGTTGTGTTTTGTCAAAGGCATTGTCTGCATCTCCTGAGATAATGATATCTAAAAGATGATATCTAAGCTTTTTTTTCAATAATGGATTTCAGATAGTCCAATGATTCCTAAATTATTTCTCCTGCATAGATTTTGCAGGTCAGTTTTTTTCCATTAAAATATTTCATATTTTTTTGTTTTTTATTCATTTAATTTTTATTGTTTCTTGATATTTCATGGATTCTTTAGCTTCCACAGTCCTAATTCTAATTATTTGTGATTTATTTTCTTAAATGAACTTATGTGCCTCCTTTTTGTTTTTGCCAATTCTCCTTTGTAAAAATTTCTTTTCTTCAAGTCAATTTTTGTATCTGTTTTTTCCCCAGAGAATCAATTCTGTTTTTCACAATACTATCCCTTCACTGCATTTTGTATATATTTTTTCTTATGTGACAAATTCAGCTTTTAAACAAGTTGTTCCCTTCTTTGTATTTTGTGCTTTTACCAACTAGCCTTGTCTGTTTTTAATCTATTAATTTTCAGTATTTTCTTACACCTTTTTTACCACGTTGTTGACTCTTTTTTCATGATTTTTCCTGTATCATTCTCATTTATTTCCCAATGAATCTTCAACATCTCATTTGATTTTTAAGAGAATTTTTAGCTCCTTCACGAATTCTTTTGGTGTTCGAAAGAATTTGATATTTTGTTTGGAGGCTTTGCATGCAGCAAGATTAACTTGTTATCTTCTGGGTTTTTTAACTGTTACCAAAATAACTTTCCATGTTGAGTTTCTTTTTTGTTGTTGTTTGCATATTTTCCTGCTTTTTCTTTTCTATATAAATGGTTAAAATTGGGCTCTGTNTCATGATCAATGATCACCTACAACCTTAGAATTATAGAAGACATGAATGGAGGACAACTTAGCAATAGATAGGAAAAAATATGAACAAGAAAAGAACAGGCTTGACAATACCCAATTGACCTTGGTTCATTTATTATCACCTCTTAAATGAGTGAGCCTAAATAAGGGACATTCCTAGTAGCTTACAGCACTGTATCATTTATTTACCATGGAAATAATTAAATATTACTGGATATTAAAATTTCATATGCAATTGTTGCAATAAATTATGAAATTCAGTAGTAACCATCATTAAATATCTCATACTTTTTTTTAATCTTAGGGGAGTCAAAGTCAATTGGATTCAATTCCCTCTATCTCTGGTGACAAATGGAATGGTTTGAAGAGGACCAAATTGAATGTTTTGGCTAGATCAGGTTCTTTCAGAGGCAGCTCTTTATTATATAAATGTCTTTGGAGCAAAGTTTGTCATCCTAGAGGTGTTGAAGAGTTTCTAAACAATGATTAATGGAAAATTTCATGGAAAATCTCATCTATCCACAAAAGAATATTTCAAAAGTCTGATGGAAAAGAAAGGAATAGATTGGTTCTCAGCCAGTTCAGGAACACAGATAATTTAAAAAATAAGACCCTCAAGAGTAGGTAAGTTCAAGTGTCCCTTCCCATTTGCTTTCAATACATCATGGATTGACTTAGCAAATTAGATGAGAATTTTTACAAGATTTGTGGAACTATAGATTGCACATAAAGACCAGCAAATGACACAGAAAAAATTTAGAAATTCAGAAATGCATGAACTATATGTATAGTGTTGTATAACATCAACATATTTTATCTTTCAGTATCATCAATATCTGAAATTTCTTTTTTAAAGTTAAAATAGGTAAAAAGTTAAGGTTTGCTAGAGAACATGATAGCCAAAAGATTTAAGATAGGTTTAACAGATGACAGATGCAATACACTTAACCCATTTCATGTGGGAAAAAAGTTGTATAACCTGAGAAAGACAAAATGAATAACTTCCACATTTAAAAGGTTCCTCAATCTATAACTGGAATTCTCTGACAATTTAGGATTAATAACATGTTTCACTGCAGAGGAAGTAGAACCTCAAAAGAGAGAAAAATGAGATAGATTTCTGGAGGAATATTGGACATGCAAATGACAGTATTTGTTGTTTAAATGAGAAAATACAATCTGTTCAAGTGCAAGAGTCAAAAGAAGACTTAGTAAAGGTATCCTTTTAAAATTGTTGAAGAAATATATTTGAGCTAAGATAGCAGTTGGTTGAGGTAATCATTGAGCTAATGTTGCAGGTGTTTTTTATCAAAGGATAAGAAAAGTATTTACAGCAATGCATGTAATCAGTTTTATCCTATCCATTTGTTGTCATTTTTAATTTTTCCTTGATAATTGCTTGTCTTCTAATATTTTCAGTACATTTAAAAAGGTAATGGGGGCAGCTGCGTAGCTCAGTGGAGTGAGAGTCAGGTCTAGAGACAGGAGGTCCTAGGTTCAAACCCGGCCTCAGCCACTTCCCAGCTGTGTGACCCTGGGCAAGTCACTTGACCCCCATTGCCCACCCTTACCAATCTTCCACCTATGAGACAATAAACCAAAGTACAAGGGTTCAAAAAAAAAGTAATGTCCTATGGGAAAAGCTATATCTGATGTTTTCCTCAGCTGGAGGGCTCTAAGTCTTCCATTTTTATCATTTCCCAAATGAAGCAGATCTTGATTCTCTCCCTTTTTGAGACATTAGTCATCCTTTGTAAGTCAGTCAATATACATTTGTACACTTAGTCTTTGCCATACGAACTGCTAAACAGAAGTTTTTTTCAGCTCCAAAGTTATACAAAGGATCCTTCTTAAAATCAGCATCAACTGAGGAATTGACTTCCCTTTTCTTCCCCTCCTGGTATTCTTTTATGTTTTGGTTACCAAAGTATTTCCAAAGTACAGGAATGCCAAAGGATACAGAGCACTATCTGGAATCATGACTTCTAATTCCATATTCTGTGTGTGATTTTTAAAACATTCTTTCACTTATATATAGTCTGATATATGATAAAATTGTGAGGCTAAGCAATCCCGTTCATTCAAGGTGGTTTATGTAAGTAATAGAATAAATATTTAATAAATGTTTATTTACCAATGCACAAGGAAATACATTATTACATTTGAAATACTTTTAAGTTGTAATGTATAATTTGAACATTTATTCCACCACTTAAGCCCACACAATCAACAAAACAACAAATAGATCACAGATATACAGATTTTGCTGACTTTTGGAGTATAAATGCTCATACTGACAAGTTAATTGGTTCTTAATAGCCCATAGAATTTGACTCCTCTAGCAATACTCTATAATTATCTTCCTCTTCTGCAGTAACAGTAGCAGAGGAGCAGAAAAATAACTTGGACAGACTGATAAAATACACACTTTTGAAACCCATCTTTCAACTTGAAAATTATGCTTAATATTAGTTCCATCCAATGAATGTATAGAACCAGTGTATTGGAGGAAAGAAATCTTAGAAATCTTGACATTCCTACTGTTAATGAAACAAAAAGACAGAAGAAAGTTACAAATAAAGAGTAAGATAGCTCTCTTGTTGCCTTCAGAGAGGCAAATAATACAACTGGTAGAATTTATTTTGCTCATGAATACAAAAGTAATAAGAAAACTAATTTCATGTTACATTTGGTCATTTTGTACTCCACTATTAATGATATGCATTTAGGAAACATTCCTAAGAAAACTATAGCCTTAGTTCCAAAATTTATTTCAGAGAGCAAAGAGGTAAAGAAAGAAATTATATGCAGACTTGATAGGATCCTCACATTTAGTTTAAATGGTATTTATGAGCTTTTGGCTTTATTGCAAAGGTGAAAACATGTGAGAACAGGAATAATGTCAAACATTTGAATCAGGAAAAAGTTCAAGTGAAACAATTATCCTGCCCAAGACAAATAAGGATGAGCTTCATCTGAGGGAGTGAAAGCTGATCTTGAAGTACAGCAGCACAAGGCACACACAATGGTAGAAGCAAAGGCAGTAGCTTTCAGAGTTCAAAGCCCACAGATGGTAAGAGAGTGAGACAGCTGGTCAGAGGGAGATTGCAAGGTGCCTTTGCTGGTATTGGCTTCAGGACCCTGTTGCATTGCTAGTATGCAGTTCAGACTCATATGCCCCGAGCCAAAAGGAACTAAAACTTGTAGCTGTAGGGTCTTTGCTCTCAGTTCGAAGTTAGAGAGGCATGACTGTTATCATGCATGGGGAAATAGGGACACTGCATTCAATTCCAACAGAGAGAAAAATAGCAATTGTAGGTACAGGAGAACAGGATGCCTGGTCATAGTCCCAGGGCTAGGAGGCATATTAGCACTGGTTGCAACAGGGGAACAAGGTTCATTCCTGGATAAAGAAAAGAACAAAGGTCAAGAGAGCAATGACCACATCTCTACATAAATCATGTCAGCTGGGAAGCACCCAAAGTCTACAGAACTACAGGAAAACCCCTAATAATAGAATCACGAAAGGCTTGAAGTTTGCAACAATGATCTCCCAATCCTGTAAGGACAGAGCAAAGCTATAATAAAGTTAAAAGTCAGGATCCCAGCTGGAAAATGAGCAAAAAATATAGTGAATTATTATTTTGACAGGAAAGATCAAGATGCAAACCCAGAAAAAGGCTATGATGTCAAAGAAACTACAAGGAAAGCCTCTAACAGGTGAACTGCATATAGGCCCATGAAGAATAACTGGAAGATTTTAATAAAGCTTTTTAAAATCAAGTAAGTGAGATAGAGGAAAAATAAGAAATATATGAGAGTGATGGAAGAATATTGAGAAAAGATGAGATAAGAGAAGAGAAGAGAAGAGAAGAGAAAAGAAGAGAAGAGAAGAGAAGAGAAGAGAAGAGAAGAGAAGAGAAGGGAAGGGAAGGGAAGGGAAGGGAAGGGAAGAGAAGGGAAGGGAAGGGAAGAGAAGAGAAGAGAAAAATAAGACAAGAGGATCACTACTAAAGAACTAATTAGCAGGAAATGAATTGTTTGGCCAGAGGATCTCTAAAGACTATATACTAATGCTAGGTTTGGAGACACTTCAAATTATCAGTAGAAGAAAGACTCATAGCAGGGAAATTTTGAAATTAGATGAAGTGTTGAGTAAAATAGGGAGAGTAACAAGATCTGGGATTTTCTCTCTATAGGGAAATTCTTCGTGAGCAATCTTTATCTACCAATACAGTTTGAATTTTATCACTTTAAGATTTACAAAATTGCCCAAAATGTTGAGAATGCTGTAACTTAGCCAAGGTTTGACAGTGAATTTTTGTCAGAGGTAGGAATAGAACCCAGGTCTTCCATAACTTCACTATGTCCCTCTATTCACTATTCAACATTGCCTCTCCTCCATACGAAATTATTAAAACTCTTGAATATTTTTGTCTTGTAGACATTTCATCTCTTCAAATTATAAAAATCACACTCAGAATTCATTTTTGTCTTAGAAAACCAAGTTTCTAAATGGATTTTTCTTTATTTAAGCAATCATCACATTTTCCATATATTTTAACTTCTTCCCTTTTTTATACACTAATTTTTCTATATACCACAGAGTCTGGATACACTGTTATTTCATGTTTCTGTTTGCTAACGTATGCAGCATTTTTTTACTCTTTTGAGTTTGACAGAAACTAGAAGACCTGTATTGTCTTGGACAATGATACAAACAATGGCCACCCTCCCCCCCCCCCACCAAAATTGAAATATTTCTTGGATGTCTTCCAACCTTGTGGAAAGAAGAACATGAATGTTTCAGAATCTTTGATTATAGTCACAGAGAAGTTATGCTATATTTTGAAGCAGACTTGGGAAAAATTTTGCCCTAAACATTAGATTCAATCATTTGTTGTTTTTTTTTAATTTTTATGATTTTTTTTGTTACATGTAAAAAGTTTTTGACAATTGTTATCTGATGTCTTGTTGGTCAGATTCTCTCTCTCCCAGAATGCCCTCCTCCAAAAGGCAATAAATTGTGTGATATAGGGTTATACCTGTGCAATCATTAGATACATATTTCTATATTCCTCATTCCATGAAAGAAGATATATCTCACATAAAATTAGAAAAACCTAATGAAAAGAATTATATAAAAAAATTCCATATTTGATCTACAACCAGAGGCCACATTTTCTTTCATTGGTTATAGATAGCATTCTTCATCATGAGTCCACTGAGGTAATCTTGGAACCATGTTTTCCTGATAATATCTCAGTACTTTGAAGTTGATCACCAGACAATATTTCTGTTATTGTATACACTGTTCTGTTGGTTTTTCTCATTCCATTATGCATCAGTACATAAAACTTTCCAGCTTTTCCTGAACTTATCCTGTTTATGATTTTTTATAAAAGTAGGTTCTTTCCCCTGATATAAGAATTAAGGGATTAGCAAAGAGATTAAGATATGCCACTTGAGCTGATCCATGAAGGAAGCCAACGAAACCAGGAGTTAAGCAAAAGAATGCAGTTGCATTTTCCTAAAATATAGAGATTTAGAACACTTTTACATGATGATAGAGAGCTTTGATTATCTTGTTTGAGAACTGCCTTTTCATATTCCTTTAACCATTTATCAATTGGGGAATGATTTGTATAAATTCATTTCTCTATGTATTAGGGAAATTTGTAAAAAGAAATTGGTGTCATCAATACTACTATTACTTTCCATTCTATTTACACTTATTTAATTTATGACCATTACCTCCTCTAATTTTCCTCCTTTTCTATCAGACCCATACCTCATCTCATACCCCCTTCCCATTCTCTTTTCCTATAGGGTAAAGTAGTTTTCTATACCCAAATGATAGTGTATATTCTTTCTTTATTAAACCTGTGCTGATGAGAATAAAGTTCATATGCTCTCCACTCTACCTCCCTCATCTTCCCCTCTACTCTGTTCTTTCATGAGTCTTACAGTTCAATAATTTACCCCATTCTATTTTTACCTTCCCTCCTCTTCCCAAGGCATTCTTCTTTCCCATGCTTTAATTTTATTTTATCTTTTATACCATCATATCATGTTCAACTCACACATTTGCCCTCTATGTGTACTCCTCCTAATAGGCCTAATAATGACAAAATTCTTTGGAGTTGGAACAATCATCTCCCCACATGGGGTTGTAAAAAGTTTAACCTTTTCACATATCTTTTGATTTCTCTTTCCTATTTCTCTTTTAATATTTCTCTTGAGTCTTGTTTTTAATAGTCAAATTTTCTATTCCACTCTGGTCTTTTCATCATGTCTATTTGAAATCCCCTATTTCATTGAATATCCATTATCTTCTGAAAATTATGCTCAGTTTTACTGGGTAAGCGACTCTTATTTGAAGTCCTGTTTGTTAACCTTCTGGAATATATATTCCAAGCCTTCTAACCCTTTAATGTAGAAGCTGCTAATTCTTATGTTATCATGACTATGACTTCATAATATTTCAATTGTTTCTTTTTTGGCTGCTTCCGATATTTTCTCCTTGACCCAGGAGTTTGAGAATTTGTCTATAATATTACTGAGACTCATAATTTGTGGATCACTTTCAGGAGATAATCAGTGGAATCTTGCCATTGTCCTCTACTTCTAGAATGCCATGAAAATATTCCTTGATGATTTCTTAAAAGATGACATCTAAGCTTTTTTCAATAATGGATTTCAGGTAGTCCAACAATTTTTAAATCATTTCTCCTATGTTCCTTATGTTCCATGTCAGTTGTTTTTCCATTAAGATATTTCATATGTTGTTCAATGTTTTCATTCTTTTGACTTTGAATGTTTCTTTATGTCTCATGGATTCTTTAGCTTCAACTTGCCTAGTGTTATGTTTATAATAACAGGGATGTTGGGAAGCTGATGGACTGGCCTGGCCTAGGAGCCTGCAAGACTCCCTCCTCCCACACACATAGGCTTGAGTGAATAGGGAGGGGTAAGTGCTCCTTGCTCTCAAACCCCTCCTACCCAGCAGTTGGTTTTTCAGTGAAAAATGGAGACTGGGCAATGACTTCTGACAACGCTCAGCAAAGTAATCTCTAATGATGTTCACTTTTCTCCACTTATATTCCTCACAGGTTTGAATGAGGGACAAAGGAGAGGCTGATAATTTGTTATCAAGAACTCAGGAGGATCTGACTTCCTTTGGTGGCAACAGAAAGGATCCAAACTTATAGTAGTTGTGAGTATGCCCTCAATAATAGTCAGGCACAACTATTAAAAGATGTAATTTATATTTTGATAAAAGAAAGAAAGGATAGGCAAGGAGGGGGTATCAAGGATTTGGATAGGATCTGGGAAGCCCTGAACTGTTAGGTAGAAACTGCCCCCCCCAGGGAGTGGCAGACTTTATATCTAGCTGGCACTTCTAATATCTAAAATAACTAAATAACTATTATATTGTTGCTAGAAAGGTCTAATCCCACAAGACAGGCAAACTCCCAAGTAGAAACCACAATGGCTTTTGCCACTACAGCTACCAAGGTAAACGCCAAACCGGGAAAAGCAAGCAATGAGACCTGCTCACCTCAACCCCCAGGAATCAACTGCTTAACTCCTTTCCAACTGTCCCCTCATCCAGAGTTCTCCAGGGGGAGTCCCCTGGGATTCTGGGTGAGGCTTGACCCTGTATCTTGCAGGAATTCCACCCTGCCATTTTCCATGTTACACTAGCTCTAATGTCTGAGGCTTGATTTTTTTTTAAGTGAACTTATGTTCCTCCTTTATGATTTGACCAATCCTACCTTCTGAGGAATTCTTTTATTCAGCAAATTTTTGTATGTTTTTTTTTCACACCAAATATTCAATTTTGTCTTGCATAAAGCTTTAACTTCACTGCACTTTGGTTTATCTTTTTTTTCCCACATGGCAAATTCTGCTTTTTAAGAAGTCCTATTCTACTTTGGATGTTTGTGTCCTTTTACTAATTGGCCTCTTCCATTTTTTAAGCTGTTAATTTCTACAGTATTTTCTTATACCTTTTTTACCAAGTGGTTGACTCTTTTTTCATGATTGTTCCTGTATCATTCTCAATTAATTTCTCAATTTTTCGTCTGTCTTTCTTTTTTTAAGATGTTTTTTGAGCTCCTCACCTAATTCTTTTGGAGTTTGAATGATGTTAATATTTTGCTTGTAGATTTTGGAAGCAGCATAATGAACTTCTGAGTGACACCCAATCATCAAAATAACTTTCCATGTTTAGTTTCCTTTTTTTGTTGTTGTTGTTTGCATATACTATTGCATTTTTCTTTTCTTTAAAACAAATGTTAAACTTGGGCTCTGTAACTATGGTGAAAGGAGCACTGTTCCAAGATTCAGGTTCTTTCTGCAGATTACTTCAGACCTAACTGTGAGGATCTATTTGCTCTCAGTTTTTCCAAGGTGGTATGATGTAAGGAAGGATGTGCTTAATACTCTCTGGACCTATGTTGGTTTCTGAGAGTAATCCCAAGCTATCTTTTCTGCACTGGAACTCTGACCAGGGCACACTGATCCCCTATGGTTGCAAGTGCTGGTGTATATTGGTGCTCTGCTAGGGTGCAACTGTTGAACCAGGGTTTTGTGTATGGGCAATGGGATAAGAATCTTGCACACAGACCAGCAAAAGGACCCTGGTAATCTTCTGAGAAGTTATCTGAACCACCTTAATATCTTTAGATGAGCTCTCCAGAAGCTCTGGGTTATTTGAATAATATTTTTAAAAGATAGTCAAGAGTTGGACAAAGAGACAGAGAAACAGTTCCTTTTGGGACATCCACCTGCATTGTTTCTAGGGCACTCTGGAAAATTATTTACAGGAAAGGAACTGACTTCCCTTTGTCTATATCTCTTCTAGAGCCCTCCCTTCAATAGATATCTTATCATTTATTACTTCATTACCACTCCCACCTGAATAATGTGTCACTTCAGTAAAAAATTCCACATTTTTTTGTCTGCTGACTAAAGGATTGCATCAAGGAAAGGCTTTAGAGATTACTCATTAAAACCTCGTTATTTCACAGATATGGAAACTGTATCCTAGAGTGAAGAAATAATTGATCCAAAGTTACATGATTATTGGAAGTATTACACTAAAATTAAAAGTAAAGGATGTTATATAAAGAATACTTGTATTAGTTAGAAGAGAGCCCCTGTCATCATATCAAACAGTGAAAATACAGTGTAAATTTGGCTTAAAGTGAAAGAAAGTTGTATGGGATTCTTTGCTTACTATTAGAGATTTGTGATTCAATGCTCCTCTACTCTATGAATCATGAATGGTCTTGATGAGAGTTGGAAAGTATAATGTAACTCCATTTGGTTTCCAGAAATGAGGGAGAAAACTTGGGATTCCTCATTCTCTTCAGGTTCATAAATGGTGAAAGAATTTGAAAAATAAAATAATGGCTTGTAAAACTTTAATGATATCCTGACTCCTAACACATACATTAGAAATGTTGGGGAATTTCTCCTTTGTTGAAAACTGCAACTCTCTCTTGGTTAATGACACTCCTGAGGAGAGGTATCATTCACTCTTGGTATTGTATAGCATAAAACCTCATATGTACACTTTTTTATTTCAGTTTATATGAATGGATTTCTTTACTTTTGCTAAACATATTCATAATATTACTGATATTTGGTTGATTGATAGTTGATCTTTGGATACATGACTCAAGGAGCTCCTTTCACATTATGGAATATCAAATAAAAGTTTTAACTTGAACCTAAAAAATTATAAATTCTTCTATAATCACTCTCTTTCTCTCACATTTTACATATACTATATATATTTACATACATATGTGTGTAGGTATATGAGAAGCTTAGTAGTTAGAAGGTTGGGCTTCACATTAAAAAGGCTTATTATCTTTCTGAGTTTTCAGATCCTTATTAGCTATTTGACTCTAGGAAAATCTCTTAAACTTGTTTGCCTCAATTGCCACACATATAAAATGATATAGAAACAAAAGACTTCACTGCCCTTATCAGACAACCCAAATGGTATCTCTAAGAATTAGAAATGAGCGGACAAAGAAATATTTTTCTATGAATACACACACACACACACACACACACACACACACGCACATTTTCTCTCATTTTCTATCTCCTTTTCTCTAGATGTTTAGTTCTATCAGGGCACAGGAGAGATACTTACCTTATAGTGAGACAGAAGACAGAAAAATAAAAATCCCATCAGACTCAACTGGTTTTAGTTTATAACATAACACTTATTGTTCTGAAAATTCAGGAAGGAACTCCTTGCCTTTAGGGATGACAGATGGGGCTGGTAGGGTAAGAAGGAACCAAGTAGTGACTAAAAGTCAAATTTGATCACAAAACAATAGACTGCAGACAAAGCATTTTCCTTCTGACTTATTCTTGATGAAAACCAATCAGCCAGAGACTTCCGGGTTAAGATGGCAGCAGAGTAAGGAGCAGCTGCCCGACCTCTCCTAACCAAAGCATACAGGACTCCTCAAGGGGACATAAAAACGAATCTAGACGAACGAAGGGACCCCACAACAGGATGCAGCATTGAAGGTACATGGAATCGGGGCATTTCCACGCTATAAAGGGGGGAAACAGGGCTCACTAAAACGCAAGAGGAAGAAGCCCCTCCCCCCACCCCCCACATCACATAAAGCCCAGAGGCCAGCTCACAAGAGTGAAAGCAGGATTGGGGCACCCAGTAAGTCACTGGCAGCTCCAGGGCTTGTTCCTGAGAGCAGCAAGATTTAGGGCCCCAAGAGGCTAAAGAACACACACAGACTTTCCCAAGATTCTGCAAGGGTGAAGGCAGTGCCCTAGGCATGGACAAAGATCTTGAGGGCAGGCTTGAACCGTGAGTGGAGACCCTGTGCCGACGGTTGTGGAAGCAGCCCCTGAGACTGCTGAAAGAGCCTCGGGCAGAGGGGCAGACCAGGGACAACCAGGAGGCTCGACCCCAAGAACAAGGAGACCTGAGTCCATGGGAATCTAGAAACTGCAGTCAGACCCTGAGTGTGAAGACAAAGCTGAGAAGGGGCAGGGCTAACAAAGGCAAGCCATCTGGAAACCCAGAAGAGAAAGATTATCAGGAAGAACTCTGGAACACTAGACAACTTTTACACAGAGAAAATACAAACAACAGAGGAGGACAAATAAGAAAACATATCCAAACCCTCACAAAACAATGAAAACTGGTCATAAGCTATTGAAGTGTTTAAAACTGAGATGTTGAGGAAGATGGAAGAGATCTGGCAAGAAAATAACAGTTTAAAAGGCAGAATTTCACAATTGGAAAATGAGGCAAGTCAACTGAAGACCAGAAATGACCAGATTGAAAAGGAAAACCAGTCCCTAAAGGCTAGAATTGAGCAATTAGAAGCCAATTTTCTCTCAAGACAATAAGAACAAATAAAACAAAGTCAAAAGACTGAAAAAAATAGAAGGAAACATGAAATATCTCAATGAGAAAGTGACAGACCAAGAAAACCAGTCTAGAAGAGACAATTTGAGAATCATTGGTCATCCAGAAAAAGCAGACATTAATAGAAACTTGGACTCCATACTTAAAGAAACTATTCAGCAAAATTGCCCTGAAGTCCTACAACAAAAAGGCAATATAGACATTGAAAGGATCCATAGATCAACCTCTACATTGGACCCAGAAAAGACAACACACAGGAATATAATAGTCAAATTCAACAGCTTTCAAGTAAAAGAAAAAATCCTACAAGAAGCCAGAAAGAGACAATTCATATATCAAGGAGCACCAATGAGGATCACATAGGATCTGGCAGCCCCCAAGCTAAAAGACCGCAATGCTTGGAATATGACATTCAGAAAGGCAAGAGAGCTGGGTCTTCAGCCATGGATCAACTACCCATCGAAACTGACTATATACTTCCATGGGAAAGTATGGGCATTCAACATAATTGAAGATTTCCAAGTATTTGCACAAAAGAGACCAGGACTAAATGGAAATTTTGATATCCACCCACAAAAATCAAGAGAAACATGAAAAGGTAAATAAGAAACAGAGGGGAAAGAAAACTCACAATTTTTTAAATTTGACTCTTTAAGGGCCTCAGTAAGATCTAATTATCTGTATTCCTGTGTGGAGAAATGCTATGTATAATTCTCTGTAGTGAACTCTATTCACTATTATAACAATCAGAAGAATAATTCATAGGGAGAGGACAGAATACTAAATGGTCTAAGATGACATGAGGGGTGGGAAAGAGGGGGGTGAATAGTAGGGGACACTAAGAGAAATTTGAGTGAATAAGAAAAATAGGATATTCTATTACACACAAAGAGGGCATGGGAAGGGGAGGGGATGAATACTATTATAAGAAGGAGAGGAAGAGAGCATTAAGAGGTAATATTTAAACCTTACTCTCAGTGTAATCACCCTGGAGAGGGAAGAGTAGCAATATTATCCATTGGGATAAAAAACTCTATCTAAACCTACTGAGAAAATCAGAAGGGATAAACCAAAGGGAGCAGGGGAGTGGGGAGGTCAAAAAAGGGAGGGGAGAAGAAGCGGGAGGGAATTCATTAGGCTGTTAAAAATAAAAAGAGGGGAACAACAAGGGAGGGGGTAGAAAGGGAAGTTAATCAAGGGAGGAGATAAGGGATAGTGGCTCAAAGCAAATCACTGGTTTAAAAGAAAATTGTGTAAGAAGAAGAAATGGGTCTAGGGGAGGATACAAAAATGTCAGTGAATGCACAACTGATAATTGTAACTCTGAATGTGAATGGGATGAACTTCCTCATAAAATGGAAGCAAATAGCAGAGTGGATCAGAAACCCAAATCCTACCATATGTTGTCTACAAGAAACACATAAGAGGCAGGTAGAAATACACAAGTTTAAGGTTAAGGGCTTGAGCAAAATCTTTTGGGAGTCAAATGAGAAAAAAAAGGCAGGAGTGGCTATTATGATTTCTCACAAAGCCAAAGTAAAAACAGATATGATCAAAAAACACAGAGAAGGTCATTACATCCTGATTAAAGGCAATATAAACAATGAGGAAATAACACTGCTCAATATATATGCACCAAGTGGTATAGCATACAAATTCATAAAGGAATAACTGGCAGAGCTCAAGAAGGAAATAGATAGTAAAACCATATTAGTGAGAGATCTAAATATTCCCCTTCCAGATCTAGATAAATGAAACCAAAAAATACATAAGAAAGAGGTAAGAGAAGTGAATGAAGTCCTAGAAAAATTAGATTTAATTGATATGTGGAGGAAAATAAATAGGGACAAAAAGGAATACACCTTCTTTTCAGTTGCATATGGTACATTCACAAAGATTGACCATGTAATAGGGCATAGAATCATTGCAAACAAATTCAAAAGAGCAGATATAATAAATGTAACCTTCTCAGATCACAATGCAATAAAAATAATAATTAGTAAGGGCACCTAGACAGGCAAATCAAAAACCAATTGGAAATTAAACAATATGATTCTCCAAAACCAATTAGTCAAAGAAAAAATCATAGAAACAATCAACAATTTCATTGAAGAGTATGACAATGATGAGACATCCTACCAAACTCTGTGGGATGCAGCTAAGGT
Source organism: Gracilinanus agilis (assembly GCF_016433145.1). Lineage (NCBI taxonomy): Eukaryota > Metazoa > Chordata > Mammalia > Didelphimorphia > Didelphidae > Gracilinanus > Gracilinanus agilis. The sequence goes on along the minus strand of NC_058131.1, from coordinate 184,349,650 downwards.
AGTACTCAGGGGGAAATTTATATCCCTTGAGTGCATATATTAACAAATTAGGGAGGGCAGAGATTAATGAATTGGGCATGCAACTCAAAAAATTAGAAAGCGAGCAAATTAAAAATCCCCAGATGAAAACTAAATTAGAAATACTAAAAATAAGGGAGAAATTAATAAAATTGAAAGTAAAAGAACTATTGAATTAATAAATAAGACTAGAAGCTGGTATTTTGAAAAAACAGATAAAATAGACAAAGTACTGGTTAATCTAATAAAAAAAAGGAAAGAAGAAAAGCAAATAGACAGTATTAAGGATGAAAAGGGAGACTTCACCTCTAATGAAGGGGAAATTAAGGCAATAATTAAAAACTATTTTGCCCAATGGTATGGCAATAAATATAACAATTTAGGAGATATGGATGAATATTTACAAAAATATAAATTGCCTAGATTAACTGCAGAAGAAATAGAATACCTAAATAATCCCATATCAGAAATAGAAATTGAACAAGCCATCAAAGAACTCCCTAAGAAAAAATCACCAGGACCTGATGGATTCACAAGTGAATTCTATCAGACATTCAAAGAGCAAATAATCCCAATACTGTACAAATTATTTGATATGATAAGCAAAGAAGGAGTCTTACCAAATTCCTTTTATGACACAAATATGGTACTGATTCCAAAGCCAGGTAGACCAAAAACAGAGAAAGAAAACTATAGACCAACTATAAATAAGATAAGTGAACACAAAATAGTATACTTGTCAGATCTCTGGGAAAGGAAAGTTTTAAATCCAAGCAAGAGTTAGAGAAAATTACAAAATGTAAATTAAATGGTTTTGATTATATTAAACTAAAAACTTTTGTACAAACAAAGACAATGTAGTCAAAATCAGAAGGGAAAGAACAACTTGGGAAAAAATCTTCATAACAAAAAACTGTGTCAGGGTTCTAATTACTCAAATATACAAGGAGTTAAATCAATTGTATAAAAAATCAAGCCATTCCCCAATCGAAAAATGGGCAAGAGACATGAATAGGTAATTTTCAGATAAAGAAATCAAAAGTATCAATAAGCACATGAGAAAGTGTTCTAAATCTCTAACAATTAGAGAAATGCATATCAAAACAACTCTGAGGTATCACCTCACACCTAGGAGATTGGCTAAAATGAAAGAAGGGGAGAGTAATGAATGCTGGAGGGGATGTGGCAAAATTGGGACATTAATTCATTGCTGGTGGAGTTGTGAACTGATCCAAACATTCTGACTGGCTATTTGGAACTATGCTCAAAGGGCTATAAAGGAATGCCTGCCCTTTGATCCGTCCATACCATTGTTGGGTTTGTACCCCAAAGAGATCATAGATAAACAGACTTGCATGAAAATATTTATAGCTGTTCTTTTTGTGGTGGCAAAGAACTGGAAAAGGAGCGTATGTCCTTCAATTGGGGAATGGCTGAACAAACTGTGGTATATGCTGGTGATAGAATACTATTGTGCTAAAAGGAATAATAAACTGGAGGAGTTCCAGGTGAACTGGAAAGACCTCCAGGAACTGATGCAGAGTGAAAGGAGCAAAGCCAGAAGTACATTGTACACAGAGACTGATATACTGTGGTAAAATTGAATGTAATGGACCTCTGTACCAGCAGAAAGCAATGACACAAGACAGCTCTGAGGGATTTATGGTAAAGAACGCTACCCACATTCAGAAGAAGGACTACAGGAGAGGAAACATATAAGAAAAACAAATGCTTGAATGCATGGGCTGAGGAGGACATGATTGGGCATGTGGACTCGAAACTACCACACCAATGCAACTAACAACAATTTGGAAATAGGTCTTGAAAAAGGACACATGTTAAAACCATTGGAAATGTGCATCAGCTATGGGTGGGGGAGAGCGGGGGGTGAAGGGGAAAGTAGGGGCATGAATCATATAACCATGTTAAAAATGAATATTAATAAATGTTTTTTAAAAAACCAATCAGCCTATTAAAAGAGGAATAACAAGAAATTATAGATATACTGGAGTATAAGGTAAATTGAAATATCTTAGTCAATTCTTTTCCTAGTTGTACTCCCCAGTGATTATAACAATCATCATCCCAGACAATACCATGAACAAAGATTTTCTTCACAAATATAGCAATAAATCTCAAAGCATGAAAGGAGTGGCTTTTCTGAAGGGAATAGATGATTTCCCACAATGACTTTATGAGGCTGTAGCTTTTGCATGGCTTCACCACTCTTATTCCAGATCAAAGATGATGACAATCACCCTCTGCTCACTTCCCCTTCAGAAGACTTTCTATCTAAGCTCAGAAGTTGGCTAGAGTGATCTTGTGAGCTAAGCTGGTCTTGATTGGATTCTGTTTCATTGTAAAGATAAGAAAGTAACCTAGAAATCATCAGAATATCATGCTGAAACTAAATGGCAGTAAATGTACTTTCCCTTCACTTCTGACTTTCCACACATATTTTCAATTATAATCAGTTTGGAAATCCCAATTGGTGACATACTGCCTTTAGACTCCATCTTACTCTAAGGGAAGTAGATGGGAAATTGTGGCACATATATAGGGCATATACGTGAGTCTCGTATCCAAAGAAATTAATGTATGAGTTGCCTACCATGATAAGCAACACAGTTTCATACTGTTCTAGTTCAAGGATGAGGATGGAATTGTTCTTTAAATGAGCTGCTGACAAGAGTAAATTAGTATTATCAGAATCAACATAAAAGGTGATGGAGAGGCTAAGTGCGGACCGCAGTGGGACACTTATGGTTATAGAGTATGATCTAGAAAAGTAAGCAACAAAGGAGGAAGAGTGAGATAGGTAAAATACCAGGAGTATTTCATAGTAAATGGTATCTAAAAAACCTAGTTTACCAGAAGCAAAATGGTATCTAAAAACACTAGATAAAGAGTAACAAGGAAGAGAGAATGATTCCCAGTGCCAAAGGCTGATTTGACATCAGAGAGAATGATTGAGAAAAGGCCACTGTATTTGACAACTAATAGATAAGTAGTATATTTGAAGAGAGAAATTTTGAGAGAAAATTAGAAGCCAGATTATAAGGGAATGGGAGAAGAGAAAGTAAAAGATCCTCCCGTAGATGGCTTTTTTGATTAATTTAGCCGCAAAGAACAAGATGATAGGTTAGGAAAAAAGGATTAAGTAAGTTTTTTTCTTTTTTTTCAGGAGTGGGAAAGATATATCTATGTTTATAGGCAGTGGGGAACAAGACAGGAGACAGGGAAAGATTGAAAATAAGTGATAGCATTGGGATAACAAAGGAAGCAGTGTATTTGAGGAGAGAGGTTGGAATAGAATCAGGAGAACAGATAGGTTAACTTGGTAAGATGGAAGACTATTTGATCAAATGGAATAGAGGTAATGGAAGAGAGAGTGGCAGAAGGTACTTGAATGATGGGACATGAGGAAGAGAATATAAATCTCTTGCCATCTTCAGTAGAATATGTTAAATATGGAGAGGCATGTTTCATAATTTTATTTGCATTTGCTATCCTTGGCATCAATAAATGGCAAATCTTTTAGAACTATGAGAATATTTTTTAGATTCCTGACAAAGGTTAAAATAAGAATTTAAGAAGTTCATTATAAAAAATAAGTTTCCCACAACCTCATAATTTAAACAGGCTTATCAAAGGAAAAAAATGAGATAGAGATGAAAGAAAACTGTATGATAATGGTTACAATGATCTGCTCAGTTTAATCAGCATATATGAATTGTCAGAGCAAAGAGATCAAGTTATCTCTAATCTAAGCAGTTTAAATAATAATGAGTCTACAGATACTGGGCTTCTTTGCAGTTTAGGTTGTTTGGTTTTTGTCTTTCATACTCAAAGAGGGCCAAAATGGCCTCACTGGTAATGTCTTTTGATTCACACATGAATTAGATTGCAGTGAGGCAGAGTTAAACAAGGTTCATCGCCTCTCTCTTCCAGAGACATCAAATTACAGAAGCAAGAAAAAAAATCAAGATGACTGGTGATGGCTTTGGATGCAATGGATGAAATTGGCTTCTTCATAATCAAGATTTTAGTATTCCACAGAATACTTCATCGCCTTTTGAACAAATTTTTATCATTTCCCTTTTGCTAAGAGAAGTCTTTGACTACCTCAGATAGACATCTTCCTAAGACACCAAGAATTTTGAGGTCTGCCAGTCAACCTCTACTTAGTTTAGCCTGCTTGTTGAGATGTTTTACTGGAGTGCAATCACTACAAATTTTATGGATTCTTACAGCCACAAGTTAGAACTGAGTGGCAGATGGACACAAACAAAGAAATATCATCCTCAGAAGGACTCAGGAAGCCCTGAAAATAGAGCTTCTAGTTTTCCCTGAAAACTATGTGCCAAGTATGGAAGCCACAGGCAAATTTTGTTTAAACTATATACTTATTAAAAATTTATGAAGTGTGATATAATATTATGAGAAGTTTTCTTTCATGAAATACATCAGTAGAGTATAAAGTTAGTTTTTCAAAAAGTGAATAAGAAATAAAGCTGGGGCAGGGGTAGCACTAGGTTGCTAAATGGATTGATAGGCAGGCTTCTAGAGAGGAGGTCCCAGTTTTAAATTTGGTCTGACGCTTCCCAGCTATGTGACCCTGGACAAGGTGCTTATTCCCTATTGTCTAGCCCCTACTGATATTCTGTCCTTAGAACCAATCCATTTTATTTATTCTAAGACAGAATTTAAGGGCTTAAAATAAATAAATAATATAAATATATAGGTGAAACGAATCTAGGAAATATACTATGCATAAATGAGAATAAAAATGGAAGACACCAAGTAAGATGAAAAAATAAAGATATGTGCATGTATATGTGTATGCAAATATATATTTATTTAAATATATATATATGTAAATCATATCAACATTAAGGGCAATGGATCTCTGATGCTTTGCTTCTCATATTCTTGTCTTGGATATGCTTATACAGTATCTAAAAGCGTCACTGGTCAGAAGAAACTTTTGAAAGAGGAATAGAGTATATCATGTTATCCAAAGCAGGTATCTGCTGGCAGTTGTGCAATTGTGAGAACATGTAATTATTGTTATCATTAAAATTCTCTGGAGAGTGTATCTTAATTCATAATTATTTATTAAATGATAAAAATAATGGGCTGGAGGAAGAGAAAAATCTAGCTAAGTGTGGCTAGTCATCTTTCCGTTTTTTAGCTGTGGCCCAACCACACACATACTCAATGAAGATTCCAAGGAAAAAGCCCTGACTTCCTTCCTGTACTTGTAACAAAAAAAGAGCCAGTAAATGAATGTTTGATAGAAGAGAGACAGAGAACCTGTATTTGGTGAGTCTCTTCCAGCTCTCTCCTAGGGCCTAATATACACTGGGAGATATTAAGGTGGTGTCACCCCAATACTGGGTGACCTAGATGGTCATGCTGCCCCTCAGGCTTCAGGGCCAGGCTTCTTCCCTATAAGAGGATGTATGTGGTACCCCAATTTAATCCTTAATGAGTACGTGTTAACACAAACCTCCCCCCCAATCAGTTAAATTGATAGTGGGTGGTCTGGCTTCAAGATGGAGGCAGCCAGACCAAGCTGTGGTTTCCCTCTCCCTTGTTGTCTCTCAGGAACTCTGGAATGCTATCTGACCGATGAATGGCTTTTATTATTTGCAAATCAAGGAATGGGGAAAGGGGTGACGGGCAGAAGGATTTTGGTGTGCCCTCTTCACTATTGCTATGTAGTTCTTCACTTGGGTGGGAACTCTAGAGGTTCCCATACCTAAGCTCCTCCCCTCACTCCTTCTTCTGTTTCTCTATTTCTGTCCTTTCCTATAATTATAAGGTTTGACTGAAAAAGGATCTCCCTGCAAGTTAGGGAATGGGTGAAGAAAAGTAAGAGATTACTCCCAAAATGGAGTCCAAACTTAGCTGACTTGATGGTTGAAGTCTTGATGGGTGAGATAAGATGGAATGGCTTTGATCAGGGAATCAGGGTTTCAGTTTCCAAAAAAAGGTCCTCAGGAAGCCCTCAGGACTGGATCCAAGTTGGGATGTCGACCTCCTCCCTCTCTCAGTCCTCTGCCCAAAGACCTCTCTTATCCCCTTCCTCTTCCAAGAAATTCCCAGAATTCTCCTCTGGTTTCAACTGTCCTCAAATGTCAACACCTGTCATCAACTCCTTCCCTGGCTCCTTTTGTCCCATCCCCCTTGCACAAATCCCATTTTTACATACTCCAAGTCCTGCTCTTTGTGATTTCACTTTCCCAAGCTCAAAATGCTGGGGAGAAACACATTGTAGCTTATGCAGTAGAACAATTGTGAATACTTGCAAGAAGCCATCAAAGCCGTGATGTTTAGCACAGCTCTTCACCAGCCTTAACAAGCCAGCAAAGCAGGTTGTTAGGAAGATGGAAAGTCCACACTCAATTTACCCTATGTGATTCTTTTTACAGTGACATTCACTTCCATTGAAACTATTGCAATCAGTATCCTTATTCAGCACCAGGGAGACAAAGAAAAACAATACAGGTCCATGGCAAGAACAACCGCAGTCACAGACCACTCAATATCCCAAAATAAACCCCCAAGATACAGAAACTTCCCCTAGAAGTCACTTTGCAACAAATCAGCATATAGTGAGTTAATGTTAAAAATTTTAAATCTCTAACTCAGATTCCCATACACAGGTGCCTGCAGGAACAGGCCAGAACAGTCTCCAAGTTCTCCCTCCCCTTTGCAGATTTGATTTGGTACAGTAATTTAATATGAAAGAACAATGAATGAAATTTGAAGAAATTGCCTCCCATGAAAAGGCCTGTATGTTCTCACCACTGTAGCACAAGAGATATGTCAAACACACCTAACACCTTGTCTCCAAAGTTAAGATGTATGGTGGGAATCGAATTCATGCTTCAATAGATATTTTAAAATAAATACACTTTTACTTCTGCATTTTTCTATGAAGTAGGGCTCTAATACCTGCCTGAATAATTCCAGGTATGCCACATTGCTGGAAAGATTGATTTAACTAAATGAAAATTGTTAAAACTTTTTACATTGTCTAGGGTTATTACTAATTGGGCCCTTTCCAAAGGGGAAAGAAAAAAAACTATGACAGAACTGGTTTTTCTAGCTAAAGCAAAGAAAGAGAGAGAGTAGCCAGCCACTTCTGAAAGAGGGGACAGAGAGGAAAAATGTCTGGTCACTTTAAATTTGCCGTTTCTGAGAGATTCCTTTATCTATGAAGTAGTCTTAAATCTATCTTCCTAGAGAAAGAAAAATACCTGGGGGGAAAGGGGGACCTCTGTGGCCTCTCATGATATCTCTGAATAATGATTAACTGCTATATGCTGTGCTTAATCATTTCAAAAATTAGTTTTCTTTCCTTTGATTCACTATGTTCCATAGGGCGCTGTTATCTTGAAAGTTCTGACTTACCCCTAACTCACGCTCACTGGTGGGCGGCCTGAGGAATCCTTGGGTGAGATCTCCAATTCCAGCACCACTCTCCTGGGGGGGCAAAAGGGGGAATTACCAGCAGTCCAGTTCCCCTTGGGGGTAGGACAATTGAGCAAAAACAGAGTGAGAAGAGCCAGAGACCCAGTAGGTTTGCAGTGGCTGATCTGAAGTGCCATCTGCTGATTTCAATTTTTATATCATTTTTCTCAAGATTACATCAATGTTGGCATGAATTCCATTCCCACCATGCATCTTATCTTTGGAGACAATGTGTTAGGTGTTTTAACATTAACTCAGTATATGCTGGTTTGTTGTGAAGTGACTTCTAGGGGAAGTTTTCTGTATTTTGGGTTTTTTTTGGGGGGGGGGATATTGAGTGGTCTGTGACTGTGGTTGTTCTTGCCACGGACCTGTATTGTTTTTCTGTGTCTCCCTGGGGCTGAATAAGGATACTGATTGCAATAGTTTCAATGGAAATGAATGTCACTGTAAAAGGAATCACATAGGGTAAACTGAGTGTGGAATTTCCATCCTCCTGACAACCTGTTGTGCTGGCTTGTCAGATCTGGTAACAAGCTGTGCTAAACGTCAGGGCTTTGATGGCTTCCTGCAAATACTACTTTCAGAAAGTGAATTGAAAAGTGAAAACATGGAATACTTAGTTTATTTGCACATGCTGGTCTTTGGGACAATATCTTCTGTGATGTAGGAAGTGTGGGAAGGTCCTAGGACACTTGCAGATAAATTAGATAGATAGAGAGTGTGATTGAAGATAACAAGATATCCAGAAGGAATCACAGAAGAGTAGGAAACATTTGAAAGATTCATATAGGATTCATTATGTACATATAAATAAAAGTAAGTTAAACATATAAGAGATTTGTGATTTCATTTATGTGCAAGCTTCTTTTTCTTTGTATATGGAATTGATTGTTTTATTTGTTTTTTTTTAAATTTGGAATTAAAAGTAAAATAAAATGTTTGGGGAAATTAAACAGCTAAAAAAGAGGATGTAAGGTCTGAGAGGATAGAGATTGTTTTAATATGTCTTTGAATCTGTAGTACTATGCAAAGTGTATAGAATATAATAAGAATTTATAAATGTTTATTGGTTGATTTGTTAAATGACTTTCTATCTGACTACTATCAAATGAGGCAAAAAGAAGAGAGAAATGTTCTTTCTAACCATGTTAATCACTGCTGTGAAAATCCCAAACAGAGATTACAAGAAAGTTTTCCATCAAGGTGGTGAAGTCCTCTAGCTATATGTACATCTGCATGGACTTGTGTTCATTGTCTCAAGCTTCATGAAATTACATATTTTCCTGTATGAGATCCAGAGTCAAAAAATTGAAATAAAATCCCCATAAAAATGAATTAAACTGTAAAAGAGCATTTTTAAGCACTTACAATGCACAAAACACTACACAAAAAACAGGAAATACAAAAATAAATCAAGACTCCATAATTAATGAAATCAAATCTTTATCAGGCAGATAGCATAGGATAAAAGAAATGGATAAAGAATGTCAGTTATTCAGAGTATGATATGCAGATAGAAGAAGAATGTAGAGAGCTCATTGATGCATATGTGTATATATGATATAATTGTACAAATATGTAAATTATCTACTTAGGTCAGTTGAAGTCCCTCCCTTCCTTCAAATTTAAATAAGTCACTTCTTCCATTAAGACTTTCTTGATTTACCTTTTCAAACCCCAACCTCTAGGAATAGATGATATTAGCTTTTTTATATTTCTATCAGATCCTCAAGAAAACTTTAGGGGGAGACAAAGTATTCCTAACATATTTCCATGGCTTTCCTCTTTGTAGACTGTAATCTTCTTAACACAAGCCCTTTGTTTAATCTTCGTCATCTCAAAAGATGAGCATGTAGTTGACATAGCGGTAATTGAATAAGTGTTCATTTTAAAGAATTTTTTGTACTTTTCCCACATTTTTCATAGCTCTGTCCATAGATCGAAAGCTTCCCCCCCACGCTATTATGTATTTATAAATAAAGAGGTTTTTCTTTTTTGTTTTTTGTTTAAGTTGTATCCTCCTAGTGGTTGACCACTTCCTTCTCCATATAAGGAGTTTGAGAATGACAAAAATCAAGCTATTTCATGGCCAAAGAAAGAGCATTGGATCTATTCAAGAAGAGAATTTAATTATTAAATGGTTATTTTGTTTTAAAATTACTCCTGTAGAAGCTGTTACCTGTCTTCCATATTGGAAAGACTGTCATGTGGAAGAGAAATCAGAAGTTTTCTGTTTGGCCATAGAGAGGAGAAACAGGAGCAAAAAGTAGCTTTTCTCAACCAAAAAATTTAGAGTTTTTATCAGAAAAACAAAGAAATTCCTAACAATTAGATTTGACCAAATATAGAATATTGTTATTATTCAGTCTTATCTGAATGAACTTTTTTAACCTCATATGAGCTTTTCTTGGCAAAGCTACTGGAAAGCTTTGCCATTTCATTATCCACTTCATTTCACAGATGAGAAAAATGAGGCTAACAGGATTGAGTAACTTGCCCAAGGTCATACAGCTATTAAATGCCTTAGGCAGTATTTGTATTCAAGAAGAGGAGTCTTTCTGACTGCAAAGCCAGGGCTCTGTCTACTTCCCCACTTAGCTGCTTGATTTATACTGAAATACAGCATAGACTGCCTCAAGAGGAGGTGGGTTCCTCTTCTAAGGAGATCTTCACAAACAGGCTGGTCTCTATTTGTCCTGTATTATGTTCATAGAGACCTTTTCATATATAGATTGAACCAAACAACAACAAAAGTTTCTTCCAAATCTCATTTTTTTGAACTGTCTAGGTAGTAGGGGTTAAGTGACTTGGCCAGGGTCGCACAGCTAGGAAGGATCTGAGGTAGATTTGAACCTACAACCTCAATCTACTGAGCTAACTTGCTGTGCCACCACCAGCAACACCTGTCACTTTTTCTGATGCTCTGATTCTGCAACTCTTGGCAAGTGTCTTTATCCCCTAGAAAAGGAAAAACAAAGAGAAATAAATTTATTAGGTGTATTCTCAGCTATTCTTCACAACACATTGACTTCTTACTACCATCTGTGTCCCTTCCTTAGAGAAGGTAGTAGAAAGTATGAGTCATTTTTCTCTGAAAATGGAGACACATATTTTGTGATTCCTATAGAATCCATCAGGTATGTGAGGCCTGAGGTTCTTACATTGGTAGAGGAAACAACTGATGAGGAAGCACTCTCAGCTATTATGAACAAGTAACTACTCCAAAACACATAGTCTTAATTAGAGAAGAAAAAGAAATTGAAGGTATCAAAATAGGCAATGAGGAGACTAAGCTCTCACTCTTTGCAGATGATATGATGGTATACTTTAAAAATCCTAGAGAATCAACTAAGAATCTTGTAGAAATAATCAACAACTTTAGCAAAGCTGCAGGATACAAAATAAATGCACATAAAACATCAGCATATGTATATATTTCCAACACATCACAGCAGCAAGAGGTAGAAAGAGAAACACCATTTAAAATCACCCTAGACAATATAAGATACTTAGGAATCTACCAAAATAAACACAAGAATTATGCGAAAACAACTACAAAACACTTTATAAACAATTAAAACTAGATCTAAACAATTGGAAAAACATTACTTGCTCATGGGTAGGATGAACTAACATAATAAAATGACCATTCTACCCAAATTAATTTACCTATTTAGTGCCATACCTATCAAACTACCAAAAAACTTCTTTACTGAATTAGGAAAAATTATAACAAAGTTCATCTGGAATAATAAAAGATCAAGAATATCAAGGGAAATAATGAAAAAAAAATGTTATGGAATGGGACCTAGCAGTACCAGATATAAAACTGTACTATAAAGCAGCGGTCATCAAAATGGTATGGTACTGGCTAAAAGACAGAAGGGAGGATCAGTGGAATAGACTTATGGTAAGTGACATCAGCAAGACAGTCTCTAGATAAACCAAAAGAGCCCAACTTTTGGAACAAAAATCCACTATTTGACAAAAACTGCTGGGAAATTTGGAAAACAACATGGGAGAGATTAGGTTTAGATCAACATCTCACACCCTATACCAAGATAAATTCAGAATGGGTGAATGACTTGAATATAAGGAGGGAAACTATAAATAAGTTAAGTGAACACAAAATAGTATACCTGTCAGATCTCTGGGAAAGGAAAGATTTTAAAACCAAGTTAGAGAAAATTACAAAATGTAAATTAAATGGTTTTGATTTATTAATCTAAAAAGCTTTTGTACAAACAAAAACAATGTAGTCAAAATCAGAAGGGAAACAACAAATTGGGAAAAAATCTTTATAAAAACTCTGACAGGGTTCTAATTACTCAAATATACAAGGAATTAAATCAATTGTATAAAAAATCAAGCCATTCCCCAATTGATATATGGGCAAGAGACATGAATAGGTAATTTTCAGGTAAAGAAATCAGAAGTATCAATAAGCACATGAGAAAGTGTTCTAAATCTCTAATAATTAGAGAAATGCAAATCACAACAACCCTGAGGTATCACCTCACACCTAGGAGATTGGCTAAAATGAAAGAAGGGGAGAATAATGAATGCTGGAGGGGATGTGGCAAAACTGGGACATTAATGCATTGCTGGTGGAGTTGTGAACTGATCCAACCATTCTGGCTGGCAATTTGGAACTACCCTCAAAGGGCTAAAAAAGAATGCCTGCCCTTTGATCCAGCCATAGCATTGTTGGGTTTGTACCCCCAAAGAGATCATAGATAAACAGACTTGTACAAAAATATTTATAGCTGCACTTTTTGTGGTGGCAAAAACCTGGAAAATGAGGATATGTCCTTCAATTGGGGAATGTCTGAACAAATTGTGGTATATGCTGGTGATGGAATATTATTGGGCTCAAAGGAATAATAAACTGGAGGAATTCCAAGTGAACTGGAAAGACCTCCAGGAACTGATGCAGAGTAAAAGGAGCAGAGCCAGAAGTACATTGTATACAGAGACCAATACAATACACTGTGGTAAAATAGAATGTAACGGATTTCTGTACTAGCAGCAATGCAATGACCCAGGACAATTCTAAGGGACTGGTGGAAAAGAACTCTACCCATATTCACAGGAAGAACTACAGGAGTGGAAACAGAAGAAAAACAACTGCTTGAACACATGGGTTGAGGTGCATATAATTGGGGATGTAGACTAGAAACTACCACACCAATGCAACTATCAACAATTTGGAAATAGGTCTTGATCAATGACACATGTTAAAACCAGTGGAAATACACATCATCCATGGGAGGGGAGATAGTGGGGGGTGAAGGGGAAAGTAAGAGCATGAATTATGTAACCATGTTAACTTTTCTAAAAAATAAATAGTAATAAATGTTAAAAAAAAACTCATAGTCTAAAAGACTGGCTTGGGGCAGTAGGAGTTTAGTAAGATTTCTTAGTATCCCATAATTGGGATTTGAATAGAGTATTTCTGAATCCTAGGCAGGATTCTTTTCTGGGACTCCAGATTCTATCTTTCATAGGCCAAGAATAAAAAGAAATTAATATTTCTATACATGTGTAAAGGTTGTTTGTCCAAATATATAGAATAAAACCCCCCTGAACACAACCAGAAATTATTTTTGTCCCCAGAATTTAGCTCAGTGCCTTACACAGAAGTAGTATTTATTGACCAAATGGTGTGAAAAACTCTTTCATCATGAAAAACTCTTTCATCATGAATGCCTAGAAAACGGTATGGATGAGAATTAGTGACAGGCTAATGCAGATCATAATCTATGTCATGTTAGTGCTGTTATTTGTAAATTTGGAAATTATCTGGGAAGTGAGGGCATAGAAGGCATTGAGATGTAAGGGATTAAAGGGGAGATGTTGGGGAAAGACTGTTATAGAAGATACGATTTGAACTGAATTCTAAAAGAAATCAAAAAGCCAGAAGTTAGAAGTGAGGTTGGAGAAAATTTTGGTCACAAGAGCCTGGAGAGAAAACACAGAGATAGGAGTGATGGGAGTAATAAGAAGACTAGTGAGTGGTCCTAAATATGGGTAGCTGAGCAAAAAATAAGAGCAGCAAAATATAAGAGAATTGTAAAGATAGTAAGAGATCAAGATGGTTTTTAAAAGTCAAGCAGAGAGTGTGAAGGACCTGAAGAGAAATTAGACCCACTGAGGAAAGATATGGCAACTTGCCAATTGGTAAGTGCAATATTACTGCATTTTGTCTTACAGATTTATAGTACAGAATTTGCTTTAATTGGACCCTAATACTGTTATGAATTTATTCTTGTTTAATCAGAAAAACTTTACATACATAGATTTTTGATATTTTGATTCTTATTTTGAATTTTTATTTCTCCCAAAATTTAATTTTCTCATGTTTTTGGTTTTTCTTTTGATAATTGACTCATATACCCCATAACTCTGAGCTGATCTGGGTGTATCTTTTTTAAGCACCCTCCTCGGGGTGGGGGGTTGTATTTTTATAAAAATCCAAGTTTCAAAATGTTGTTTGAGAAAAATTTTAGGAAAAGAAGTATGCTAATGCTTTGAAACCAGAAAATGGACAATTTGCCTGCAGAAACCTACACTGAATCAAAAGGATCCAGAAAAGATACCTGCAGAAATCTACACAGAATCAAGACAATCCAAAATGAACTTTAGGTTGTAACTAACTGAATTTGAGGGGATTGAAAACAATTATTTGAATTGTAATATCTTATGCCAAAGGGGATTGCCCCCTAATTGGATTTTTGTCAATGCGCCTAACAAAACATTGGTTTTACTCTCTCTATCTCTTCTACTTACCTCTTATCTCTAACTATTGTAGTTAGAATTTAGGGGTATAAGATGATTCTGTCAAATGATCAATTGGGGAGACCAGTCTCCCAAATGATCATAGCGGGGATTGTGATAATTACATTAAGTCTACAATGCCCATCTTTAGATTTAATCACCAAATTCTTCTCTAATTCTTGGAGGTCCATAACCCAAGTGTGCTAGAGTGGGTGATGAATCAGAATCAACTAACTGCCCCCTAGGCAGTACTATGAGAATCATCTATTGTGAATGGACATGCAAATTGGAGGTGGATGCAGAAAGTGACGAAAGATGCTATCTTTTAATAATGATGGTAACTTCCTATGGAGGGAGTTGGTGCTTTGAACTTGGTATTGAGGGATCTCTGGTGAGACCTCAGACTGCTTCCCTCTGAATTGTCATGTGGATAAGTTAGGCTGACTCTCTTTTTCTTCCCTTGGTGTTTCTGGAGGCTCTAGCCTTAAGGAGGCCTCTCTTGTCTCTCTAACTGTAAAAGGCCTTGTGGCTAGAAGCCTTGTTTAATTAACCTCTGTGCCCCTCTGTGGGGGCCTCTAAATTCTTACCTGGTCTGGGTCTCTGATCCTGGCCAGAGTTTCTCTCTCTAAATTTCTCTACCTTCAACCTTCCTAATTGTAAATAAACCACCATAAAGTCAAAAAAATGCTTTTGAATTTGCCTGGGATTTCATGGCAAGACTGTATCTCAAAATAGCAGCTCAAACGTATTATCTAGCTGTAGCCCAGATAAAGACATCTCCTGACAGCTTCCTTCATAATCATCTTTGATTTACTCAATATTTTGATGACCAAAGAAGCTTTTATAATGTCATGACCAAATGACTCAGACTCTCATTTCCTCTGCTAAGGTTTGTAGAAATGCCTTAAAAATATTTTGGGTAAAGTCTTTTCATAATATTCTGTGGGAAAGTTATGTCTCTTAGATGAGGGAAAGTTTAATACTCTTCATTCCATAAAAATCTTTCTCTTAGTCATAATAAACAAAAGACCTAGCTACAATCTTTGTGCTGTGTGTTTTGCCTGATCAACTTTATCTCTTTCAGACCTGCAGGTGTTTGCTCTTTATATCCATCTCTTTGTTTCTTTCTCTGTCTTTCACTTCCAAGTAGCTGGCTCCTTGTAAAGCTGACTCTGTCTCTCTCTACATGGCTGTGAGAGTGGATTTATCCACAACTCTTGGTCCTCACATTCACTTCTTTGTCTCTTATCTGTTATTTTTTAAAGTTCATCTAGATACCTTTTTTTAAACAAATTTTTATTTTTAGAAAATTTTTTCCATGGTTACATGATTCATGTTCTTACTTTCCCCTCCACGCCTTCATCCCCCAACCCCCACCTCCCACACCCAATGCATATTTCCACTGATTTTTGCATGTGTCCTCAATCAAGACCTATTCCCATATTATTAATAATTACACTAGGATGGTTGTTTAGTCTACAACCAAATTCATATCAGCACAACCCATGTGTTCAAGCAGTTGTTTTTCTTCTGTGTTTCTACTAGCATAGTTCTTCCTCTGAATGTGGATAGCATTCTTTTCCATAATTCACTCAGAATTGTCCCAGATCATTGCACTGCTGCTAGTGCAGAAGTCCAGTAAATTCTATTGTACCACAATGTATCCGTCTCTGTATACAATGTTCTCCTGGTTCTGCTCTTTTCACTTTGCATCAATTCCTGGAGGTCATTCCAGTTCACATGGAATTCTTCCAGTTCATTATCCCTTTGAGCCCAATAATATTCCATCACCAGCAGACACCACAATTTCTTCAGCCATTCTCCAGTTGAAGGGCATACTCTCATTTTCTATTTTTTTTTTGCCACCACAAAGAAGGTGGTTATAAATATTTTTGTACATGTCTTTTTCCTTATGATCTCTTTGGGGTATAAACCCAGTAGTGGTGTGGATAGATCAAAGGGCAGGAAATCTTTTAAAGCCCTTTGGGCATAGTTACAAATTTCCATCCAGAATGGTTGGATCAATTCACACTCCACTAGCAATGCATTAATGTCCTGATTTTGTTACAACCCCTCCAATATTCACCACTTTCCTTTGCTTTCATGTTAGCCAAACTGCTAGGTGTGAGGTGATACCTCAGAGTTGTTTTGATTGCATTTCTCTAATTATAAGAGATTTACAACACTTTCCCATGTGCTTATTGAGAGTTTTGATTTCTTTATCTGAAAATTGCCTATTCATGTCCTTTGCCCATTTATCAGTTAGTGAATGGCTTTTTTTGTACAATTGATTTATCTCCTTGTATATTTTAGTAATTAGACCTTTGTCAGAGGTTTTTGTTATAAAGTTGTTTTTTTTTCTCAATTTGTTGCTTCCCTTCTAATTTTGGTTGCATTGCTTTTGTTTATGAAAAAAATTTAATTTAATGTAATCAAAATTATTAATTTTACATTTTGTAATTTTTTCTAACTCTTGCTTAGTTTTAATTTTTTTTCTTTCCCAAAGATCTGACAAGTATACTATTCTATGTTCGCCTAATTTACTCATAGTTTCCTTCTTTATATTTGTCATTCACCCATCCTGAATTTAACTTGGTGTAGAGTGTGAGATGCTGATCTAAACCTAATCTCTCCCATATTGTTTTCCAATTTTCCCAGCAGTTTTTGTCAAATAGTGGATTTTTTTCCCCAAAGCTGGGTTATTTGCATTTATCATAAACTCTCTTGCTGACATCACTTAGCCCAAGTCTATTCCACTGATCCTCTCTTCTGTCCCTTAGCCAGTACAATATTGTTTTGATGATCACTGCTTTATAGTATAGTTAGAAATCTGATAATTCTAAACTTCCATCTTTCATATTCTTTTTCATTACATCTCTTTATATTCTTCATCTTTTGTTCTTTCAGATGAACTTTATAATAATTTTTTCTAATTCTTTTAAAGAGTCTTTTGGTATTTTGAAATGTATAGCACTGAATAAATAAATTATTTTGGGTGTGAATGTCATTTTTTTATATTAGCTCATTCTAAACATGAACAATTGATTTTTTTTCAATTGTTTAGATATAGTTTTATTTGTGTGAAGAGTATTTTGTAGTTAAGTTCATATAATTCCTAAATTTCCTAGTCAAGTTGATTCCCAGGTGTTTTATATTGTCTAGAGTGATTTTAAATAGATTTTCTCTTGCTGCTGGGTTTTGTTGGAAATGTATAAAAATGCTAAAGATTTATGTGGATGTATTTTGTACTCCGCAACTTGACTGAAGTTATTGATTATATCTATGAGCTTTTTAGAAGATGTTTATAGATTTTTTTAAGTGTACCATTATGTCATCTGCAAAAAAATGGTAGTTATTTTCTTCATTGCATACTTTGCTCATTTCGATTTCTTTTTTTCTTCCCTAATTACTATTTCTAGCATTTACAGTACAATATCAAATAGTACTGGTGATAATGGGCACCCCTGTTTCACTTCTGATCTTATTGGGAAGGCATCTAATTTATCCCCATTCCAGATGATACTTACTGATGGCTTTAAATAAATATTGTTTATAACTTTGAGGGAAGGGCCTTTTTTTCCTATATCATTTAGTGTTTTCAGTAGGAATGTGTGTTTATCAATGACATTTTTTTGTATTTATTGTATCTATTGAGATAATCATGTGTTTTTATTAGTTTGGTTGTCAATATGATTAATTATGTTGTTGGTTTTCCTCATATTAAACCATTCCTGGTATAAATCCCACCTGGTCATAGTGATAATCTTTGTGATAACTTGCTGTAGTCTTTTTATTAGTATTTTATTTATAATTTTTGCATCTATATTCATTAAGAAGATTGGTCAATAGTTTTCTTTTTCTGTTTTTGGTCTACCTAGTTTGGGAATGAGTACCATATTTGTGTCATAAAAAGAATTTGGTAAGACTCTTTCTTTCCCTATTTTGTCAAATAGTTTGTACAGTATTGGGATTTTTAATTAGAATTTAATTGGGATCTTTAAATGTTTGATAGAATTCACTTGTGATGAATTCACATTTGGTCCAAGTGATTTTTTCTTAGGGAGTTCGTTGATAATTTATTCAATTTTTTTTGTCTGAGATGATATTATTAATGTATTCTTTTTCCTCTTCTATTAATCTAGGCAATTTGTGCCTTTATAAATATTAATCCATTTCTCCAAGATTTCAATATTTATTTCCATATACATGAGCAAAATAGTTCTTTATAATTACCTTAATATCATTTGCATTAGAGGTGAGGTCATCCATTATATTTATGATACTGTTAATTTGATTACCTTTATTCTTTCTATTAATTGGCCTAAATAATACTTAGTCTATTTTATTTGTATTTTTAAAATACCAGCTCCTACTCTCATTTATTACTTTAGTAGTTCTTTTATTTTGAATTTTATCAATTTTTTCTTTGATTTTTAGGATTTCCAATTTGACCTTTATCTGAGGGTTTTTAATTTGTTCTTTTTCTAATTGTTTACGTTGTAAGCCAAATTCATTTATCTCCTCCCTCTCCCTTTTGTTTATATAGGCACTCAGATATATAAATTTTCCCCTTAGTATTGCTTTTGAATTATCCCAAAAAATTTGATATGTTGTTTCCTCATTGTCATCCTCTGCAATGAAATCAGTAAATATTTCAAAGATTTGTTCTTTAACCCACCAGTTTTGGAGAATAAGATTATTTCATTTCCAATTAATTTTTAATTTGCCTCTCCTCTTATTAATTATAATTTTATCATATTATGATCTGGAAAAGTTGAATTCATTATTTCTATTTTTCTGCATTTATTTCCAATGATTTTTTTGCCCAACTACATAGTTAATTTTCTTGAATGTGCAGTGTGCTATTGTTGCATAATTTTTTTCTAACCACAGGTCTGCAAATGACAAGCAAAATATTCAAGCCATAAAAAATAAGTTTATTATGGGAGGGCTGATCCCACAACTAAGCTGGACCACTGGACATAACCAGAATACCCCAAACACTGTGAGAGACCTTCTTTAATGCCATAAAGAATTAGACAACTTTTATACCAGAACAAAAATAGAACAAAATAGTCATTCCCTTAAAGAATAGAGATACCCAGAAGCAATAATCATTGTCTAGGTCAGGTACTAAGAACTCCTTATTTGTCCATAAGTTAGATCAATGAGGAAGCAGTCCTTATTTGGTGAAATAAATTTTTTAATCATGACTTGGAAATTACTTGATGGGAAGGGGGAAAGCAATGAATGATACCTGGGCTAAGAGTGGGGTGCTGATGAGTGGTACCAGGTTCTGAACTAAAGGACAGGCATTCTGACACATAATGGGTCACAAGTTAGGATACCTAAAAAAAGCAATATTGAAGGGAGGGGCTGGCAGGTTTTCCTTAATGCAAAACCTTAATACATATACCAGAATATTCAAAAAGCCTACCAAAATCATGACTTATGCTAACTATTTTAGAATTACAATTATATATATATCAAGACTATTGATAATATTAAAATAGAATCTTTAACCCAACAGTTTTGGAGAATAAGACTATTTGATTCCCAATTAATTTTTAATTAGCCTCTTCATGTACTTTTAGTAATTACAATATTAATCACATTATGATCTGAAAAAGTTGCATTCATTCTTTCTTCTTTTCTGCATTTCTTTGCAATGTTTTTATGGCTTACTACATGGTTAGTCTTTGTGAATGTGCTATGTGCTGTTAAAAGAAGGTATATTCCTTTTTGCCCCTATTTATTTTCCTCCAGATATCTATTAACTAGAATCATTCTAAGATTTCATGCACATTTTTTATTTCTTTCTTATTTTTTTTGGTTTGATTTATCTATATCTGTTAGAGCAGTGATTCCCAAAGTGGGTGCCACCGCCCCCTGGTGGTTGTTGCAGCAGTGATAGCCACAGGTGCATTTATCTTTCCTATTAATTGCTATTAAAATTAAAAAATGCTAAGTAATATTTTTTCTGGAAAGGGGGCAGTAGGTCAAAATAATTTCAGAACCACTGTATTAGAGGAAGGTTGAGGTCTCCCATTAGTATAGTTTCACTATGTTTTTCCTCCTTAAACCCCAAGAGTTTCTCCTTTAAAAATATGGATGCTATACCACTAGATATATACATTTTGTGTAATGGTATTTCTTCATTGTCTATACAGACTTTTATCAGGATGCAATTACCTTCCTTATCTCTTTTAGTCAGATCTATTTTTATTTTGGTTTCTCAGATATCATGTTTGAGACTCCTGAGTTCTTTTTCTCAGTTCATGCCAAATAAACACTTTTCCAACCTCTTATTTTTAACCTGTGTCTCTACCTTCCTCATGTGTGTTTCTTGTAGATAATAAATGGTAGGATTTTTTTTTCAATAGACTCTCCCCTCTGCTTCCCTTTTATGAGTGAGTCCATCCCATTCAGATTCAGAGCTATGACTACCACCTGTGTATAACCCATAATTTTGATTTCCTCTTTTAGTCCTGCCCTATCTTCTTTCTCTATTTATTCTACTCCAGTGTTTTGCTTTTAACCAGTCCTACTCTTCCCACCCTTATTTTATTTTCCCTTACAACCACTCCCTTCTTATTCCCCTCCTATTTCTCTTTAAGATTTTTAATCCTGCCCCAAACTTTTCCTTCCATTTTAGTACTCCCCTCCTCTAACCCACTTTGTTATTCCCTTTCAAATTCTCTGTAAGGTAAGATTCTATACCCCAAAAGATCTGTTCTTCCATCTCAGAAATGATTCCACTAAGTGGAATGTTTACATATTACCTATTTCCACTATCTTCTTCCCCTTCTTATGAAAGCATTCCCCCCTGCCATACCTCTCTTTATGTGATATAATTTATGCTTTTTTAATTCTTCCTTAGAGTTTCTCTTGATACCATCCTTTTCTTTATCATTTTTGTCATTAAATAGTTTCTGTAAAGGACAGAATTTAAAGCAGTATGAGCTATGGGGGTCTCACTCTAAATACAGTGTGAAAGGTAGGCAGAGAAAATGGATTTCCACATTGTAGGGGGCAAAACTGCAGAAGGAAAAGTACAAGCTAAGCAACCCCATTTTATCACCCCAGTTACTGCACCTGAAACCGACCAGGACCCAGGAAACTTCTAAATTGTATAAGGTGGGATACACTAAAGCAAAAGCACTGCAGACTACCCTTAGAGGTGGCAGACCCTGGTAATGAGACTTGAAGCTTAATATCACTGAACTCAGAGGGCAGTGTCAGCCAAGGATTCAGCTTAAAGGTGTTATCAACAGCAGCAAGGATGATAGCCTCTGAACAAAACACTGCAAAGTTTGCTACACCATTAAAGACAATAACAAAAATAAATACAAAACATACCTACCCTTGGTAATTCCAGGTCCTGGGAAAGAGGTTCAGAGCTCTAGAGCCATACATTACCTCTGCAGGAGTAATAGCAACAGGGGAAGTGGCAGCAGTAAGGGCAGGGAAGATAGCCTCAAGCAAAACACTGCCAAGCCCACTAAACCACTAAACAAACAAACAAACAAACAAACAAACAAACAAAATACCTAAAACCTATCCCTGTAAATCCCAGGCTTTGGAGGTGGGGTTCAGAGCTCTAGAGCACTGACTTCATCTGAAACAGCAACAGTGGTAGTAGGAGCAGCTGCAGCAATAGTAGCAGGGTCAGGTAAAATAGCCTCAGGGCAATATAATGGCTAAGGGGTATGCACTAAAAGAAAAACACTGAGGACCTACTCCTGGAAATCCCAGGCCTTTGAGGGACATCTCAGAGTTCAATAGTAGTTGACTGGCTCAGCCATCTGACAGACAAGGTAAAGCCCTGGGAGACAGAAGCCAAGATAAAAATGACAAAGAACCTGCTGGACTCTCAGTGCTTGAGGGGAATATGAGTAAACAACCAGTAACAAAATGTTCTCAATGCTCAAAATTTCTATGGAGAAAAGGAACAAAAAACATAAGCCAAAAGAGAGGTTGAGAAATAAGCAAACACATGCAAAATATCCCAAAAAAATGGAAACTGGCCACAAGTTCTGGAGGAACTTAAAGGAGTTCAAGAAACAAGTAAGTAAGGTAGAAGGACAATGGGAATAAAAGTGGGGAAAAAATAAAAATAATGTAACAAGAAAATAAATGTTTTAAGGCAAAATTGATCAAATGAAAAGAGAGGCACTGAAATCAGATAATGTAATAAGTCCAGTTAAACCAGAATTGACCTGCTGGATGAACAAAGAAGTCCAATAATGAAAATAGTGCCATGAAAAGCAGACCTTTTCAAAAAGGAAAATAAAAAGTAATGCATGAAAATTGATATTTCAAGACTAGAATTGGGAACTGGAAGCTAATGATTTCAAGATACATCAGGAAATGATAAAGAAAATCAAAAGAATTTAAAATGACAAAAACATGAAGTTTCTCAGTGATAAAACAACTGACCAGCGAAATAGATGGAGGAGAGACAATCTGAAAATTATTGGACTACCTGAAAACAATGACAAAAACAGTCTATACTTCATTTTACTATAAATTATCTAAGAAAACTGAAAACTTCTCTTATATTCTTGAACAAGAGGGCAAAATAGACATTAAAAGAATCCACATATTCTACATTAAATTCGCAAGTGGCAGCTTCCAGGAATCTTATATCTGAGTTCAAAAGCTTGCAGGACAAATCAGACATTCAAAAAGCAACTAATCCCAATACTATACAAATTATTTGATATGATAAGCAAAGGAGTCCTACCAAATTCCTTTTATGACACAAATATGGTGATTCCAAAGCCAGGGAGATCAAAAACAGAGAAAGAAAACTACAGACCAATCTCCCTAATGAACATAGATGCAAAAATCTTAAATAGAATACTAGCAAAGAGACTCCAGCAAGTAATTAAGAAGATCATCCACCATGATCATGTGGGATTTATACCAGCAATGCAAGGTTGGTTCAACATTAGGAAAAGCATCCACATAATTGACCATATCAACAGTCTAACAAACAAAAATCTTTAGGTATATACCTAAAACCATCAACAAACATCATATGCAATGGGGATAAAAT
>NC_058131.1:184226059-184326212 GCF_016433145.1 Gracilinanus agilis | reverse complement strand
TATCTACCAAAACAAACACAGCAATTATATGAAAACAACTACAAAACGTTTTCCAAACAAATAAAACTGGATTTAAACAGTTGGAAAGCCATTGATTGCTCATGGGTAGGATGAGCTAACATAATAAAAATGACAATTCTACCCAAATTAATTTACCTCTTTAGCGCCATACCAATCAAGCTACCAAAAAACTTCTTTACTGAATTAGAAAAAACTATAACAAATTTCATTTGGAATAACAAAAGATCAAGAATATCAAGGGAAATAATGAAAAAAAAAATGTGAAGGAAGGGGGCCTAGTAGTACCAGATATTAAACTATACTATAAAGCAGCAGTCATCAAAACAATATGGTACTGGCTAAGAGATAGAGAGGAGGATCAGTGGAATAGACTTGGGGTAAATGACATCAGCATTGTATGATAAACCCAAAGAGCCCAACTTTTGGGACATGAATCCACTATTTGACAAAAACTGCTGGGAAATTTGGAAAACAATATGGGAGAGATTAGGTCTAGATCAACATCTCACACCCTACACCAAGATAAATTCAGAATGGGTGAACAACTTGTATATAAAGAGGGAAACTATAAATAAGTTAAGTGAACACAGAATTGTATACTTGTCAGATCTGTGGGAAAGGAAAGACTTTAAAACCAAGCAAGAGTTAGAGAAAATTACAAAATGTAAATTAAATGGTTTTGATTATATTAAACTAAAAAGCTTTTGTACAAACAAAAACAATGTAGTCAAAATCAGAAGGGAAACAACAAATTGGGAAAAAATCTTTACAACGAAAAACTCTGACAGGGGTCTAATTACTCAAATATACAAGGAGTTAAAGCAATTGTATAAAAAATCAAGCCATTCCCCAATTGATAAATGGGCAAGAGACATGAATAGGCAATTTTCAGGTAAAGAAATCAGAAGTATCAATAAGCACATGAGAAAGTGTTCCAAATCTCTAATAATTAGAGAAATGCAAATCAAAACAACTCTGAGTTATCACCTCACACCTAGGAAATTGGCTAAAATGAAAGAAGGGGAGAGTAATGAATGTTGGAGGGGATGTGGCAAAATTGGGACATTAATGCATTGCTGGTGGAGTTGTGAACTGATCTAACCATTCTGGCTGGCAATTTGGAATCATGCTCAAAGGGCTATAAAAGAATGCCTGCCCTTTGATCCAACCATACCTTTGTTGGGTTTGTACCCCAAAGAGATCATAGATAAACAGACTTGTACGAAAATATTTATAGCTGCGCTTTTTGTGGTGGCAAAGAACTGGAAAAGGAGGGTATGTCCTTCAATTGGGGAATGGCTGAACAAACTGTGGTATATGTGGGTGATGGAATATCATTGTGCTAAAAGGAATAATAAACTGGAGGAGTTCCAGGCAAACTGGAGAGACTTCCGGGAACTGATGCAGAGCGAAAGGAGCAGAGCCAAAAGAACATTGTACACAGAGACTGATATACTGTGGTAAAATAGAATGTAATGGGCTTCTGTACCAGCAGCAGTGCAATGACCCAGGACAATTCTGAGGGATCTATGGTAAAGAACACTACCCACATTCAAAGAAAGAACTGCAGGAGAGGAAACATATAAGAAAAGCAACTGCTTGAACGCATAGGTCGGGGTGGACATGACTGAGGATGTGGACTCGAAACTACCACACCAATGCAACCACCAACAATTTGGAAATAGGTCTTGATCACAAGGACACATGACAAAACCAGTGGAAATGTGCGTCTGCCATGGGTGGAGGGAGTGCATGGGAAAGTAGGAGCATGAATCATGTAACTATGTTAAAAATGATTATTAATAAATGTTTAAATTTAAAAAAAAATGCTTGCAGGCCAAGGAGAAAATACTGTAAGTACACAGAAGGAAACAATCAGAACACCTCAGAGACCCAGTCAGGATTACACAAAATCTAGCAGCCTCCACACTGAAGGACCTCAAAGCTTAGAATATGATATTCCAGAAGGCAAGAGAACTGGGTCTACAAACATGATTGACTTTATATTTCCGTGGGTAAATATGGGCAATTAATAAAAATAGAAAATTTCCAAGCATTCATAAAGAAAACAACATAATTAACCAGAAAAGTTGATACCTAAATATGAAATTCAAGAAAACCATAAAAAGGTAAATAAGAAAGAGAAAAAAAATAAGGTTTTCAATAACGTGAAGTTGATTTGTGCTAAAAGGAATAATGAACTGGAATTCCATACGAACTGGCATGACTTCCAGGAATTAATGCAGATTGAAAGGAGCAGAACCAGGAGAACATTGTACACAGAGATGTATACACTTTGACACAATTGAACATAATGGACTTCTCTACTAGCAGCAATTCAATGATCCAGGACAATTCTGTGGGACTTATGGGAAATAATGCTGTCTACATGCAGAGAAAGCACAATTGGAGTAGAAACACAGATTGAAAACAAATGTTTGATCACATGGTTTTATGGGAATATAATTGGGCATGTAGACTCTAAACAATCACTCTAGTGCAAATATTAATAATATGGAAATAGATATTGATCAATGACACATATAAACCCCTGTGGAACTGCTCATTGGCTATGGGAGAGTAGAGGGAAGAAGAGAAGGAAAGAACATGAATCATATAACCATGGGAAAATATCGAAACTAATTAATTATATAAATAAACTTTTTAAAAAAAGGTGAAGTAGATTATACTCCTACATGTAAAAATGATAACTTTGCCTCTTAAAATTGTTTTCTTTATCATAGTAGATAGCAGAAATATACAAAGGTCAAAATTCTCAATCTATAAGAAACTAAGTCAAATATTCAAATTATCAGTCAATTCCCCAATTGACAAATGGTCAAAGGACATGTATAGGCAGTTTTTAGATGATATCAAAAATATAAATCAGCATATGAAAAAATGTTCAAAATTCCTCTGGATTAGAGGAATATAAATCAAAACAATGCTGAGGTACAACCTCACACCTAGAAGATTAGTTAATATGACAGTAAAGGAAAATTATAAATGTTCAGATGGTTGTGGCAAAATTGGGACAGTAATGCATTGCTGGTGGAGTTGTGAATTAAGCCAGCCATTCTGGAAGGCAATATAGTATTATGCCCAAAGGGCTTTTAAAGAATGCATACCCTTTGATTCAAAAATACCACTACTTGGTTTATACCCCAAAGAAATAATAAGGAAAAATACTTGTGCTAAAATATTCATAGCCCCTCTACGTGTGGTGACAAAAAAAATTAGAAAATATGGGGGTATCCTTCAATTGAGGAATGGCTGAACAAATTATGGTATATAATGGTGATTGAATTCCATTATGTTATATGGAACGGTGAACTGTTTAATTTCTATATGGACTAGAAAGATCACCATGAATTGATGCAAAGTGAAATGAGCAGAACCAAGAGAACTTTATATATAGAAAGGGAAATACTGTAGAAAACCCAAATGTAATCAAATTTGCTACTAGTAACACTGTGGTGATCCAGGACAATCCGAGGGGGCATATGATAAAGAATGCTATCCATGTCAAGAGAAAGAACTGTGGTAGTGGAAACGGAGGGGAAAAAAACCATATGATTTATTATGTGTTTGTATAGTTATATGTTTTAGGGTTTGGGGTTTTGGTTTTAAAAGATTGCTCTGTTACAAAAAAAGAAAAGTATGGAAATAGGTATCAAGTGATAATACATATAACGGTGGAATTGCTTGTCAGCTCTGGAAGAGGGAAGGAAGAGGGAAGGGAGAGAAAATGAATCCTATAACCGTAAATATATATAGTTGGGTCACCCAGTGGGTAGAGTGCTATGGCTGTTATCAAGAAAATCTACATTCACATCTGTCCTTAAATTTCAACTAATAGTGTGATTATTGAAATCTTATAGACACTATCTCTGTTTTCTCAAATGTACAACAGTCATAAAAACCACTTGCACAAATTCTGTAATAAAATGAGACAATGAGTAAAATGCATAATACAGTCCTAGGGATATAGCAGGTACTTGAAAAATGCTATTATTATTACTGTTGTTGTCGTTATTACTTTAAAAATTAAATGGAGTTTTTTGAGTTAATCACCATGTAATCTGCATATGATGATAATTCTGAAATCTCTGCAAATGTTTTAAATATTTTATTTATCTTTCTTCTCTTACTGCTCTAGCTCAGTGATGGACAAACTTTTTAAAGAGGGGGCCAAAGGAAAGGAAATACTGATCTGTCAGTCTGTTTCTAAGGCAACTCTTTCAAATTTTCATTGTATTATATCCTATTCATTGTATTAGACAGATTAGGAATAATGTCCCACAGCCAGATACAACATTTCAGGGGTTCGTATCTTCCCATCATAGTTTGTCCATCACTGCTCTAGCTAGTTCTCATAGTGCTCTGGCCCATATGGGATAGAGAACTTCAAGAGAACATCCACAAGAGAAGAAGAGAACAGCAAGAGGATATACACATTTTAAATATGTACTTAGAGGAAAAATTTAATGAATTTTGCTAATTAAGATGATATCAGCTTTTATTTAGAAACATATACTTATTTTGCATTACATGTTTTCCTATGCTTACTCTTTTCAAAATTCATTTGATTCAAAATTCATTTGAAAATATTTTCTTCAAAGAACTTTTGCATATATTCATATAGTTTGTGGTTTAAATTGTTTAAATTATCAATATTAATTAATATTGTTATGTTAATAAATATTCCAAATAGGCTCATTGCTTTTATAATATTAAACTCTTCTCCTAACTTAAATTAGTCCTACTTGGCCATGGCAATATAAGTATATTTGAAAAATATTTTAATATATTTACCAAGTTTTACTAAAAATATTTGTATGGATATTCATAATTGATTTTTGGTTTTTGTTTTATAGTTTTCTTTCTCTTTTTTGCCACATGGTTTGATAGGTGTGCAGGATATTCAGACAACACTGGCACCTTTTCTGGGAAGGAGTCCCCAAGTGTTTTTCAGGATGTTCATCCACTTTCAACATCCACCTTTCACCCAGCTGTCCCTGTGGCAAGCACATCAGCCACACCCAAGTAAAATTATTTCAGAAGATAGGTTAAAATACAGTGATGGTAATCCACAGACCTCAGACCCTTCAGTGAACATGTAGGATGTCTGCCAAAAATACATGAAGACTTTCCCTGGAAGAATGGGCAGATGAGAATATTGTTTTTCTAAAGACCATATAAAACCAACTGTGGAAGGTAGTGTAGAAAGCTTAGAACACAGACACCGAAGACATCCTAGACCATCTAGTCAATTTTTGCCATTCGTCTTGCCCCTGGACTCTAATGATTCTTATAGAGAAAGTACGACTGAAGATTTTATGTAACTTGACATCATTTACATCTAATTCCTATAAGGTTAATACCACCACTTGATGCTATTGATCTTCATAAGATACAAAGGACAAAAAATCACCTAGGTAAGATATTAGATTTCTGTGATGATGCCTCAATTTTGTATAGAGGAGACCCTAGATATTTGAAGGCTTTATGAGCAAAGCCTGGAAAATGCTACCAAGACAATGAGGCTTTCTGTAGAGTCTTGTTCATCAATTGTGCTTATATACTTATGAATCAAGCCACATTTAGGGATGAGAGGGTAACTACTAAAGAATTAACAGGAAATGAATTGTTGGGCTAGAGGAACTTTAAAGGTAATATAATAAAGGTAGGTTTGGAGAGACTTCAAATTATCAGTAGAAGAAACACTCAGAGCAGTGAAATTCTGGAATTGGATAAAGTGTTGAGTAAACTAGGAAGAGTAACAAGATATGGGATTTCCTCAATATAAGGAAATTCTAGATGATGAATCTCTATGTACCAATAAAGTTTGAATTTTATTTCTTCAAGTCTTACAAAATGGAATGTTTTAACTTAGTCAAGGTTTCCCAGTGAATATATGTCAGAGGAAGAAATAGAACTCAGGTCTTCCATGACTTCAATGTGGCCCTTCAATCCACTATTCAACACTCCCTCTCCTCCATACAAAATAATTAAAACTTTTGATTATGTTTTATCATATAGACATTCCATCTCTTCAAATTATAAAAATCACACCCAAGATTCATATCTGCCTTAGAAAACCAAGTTTCCAAGTGGATTTTCCTTTATTTAAACAAGT
Organism: Gracilinanus agilis; assembly: GCF_016433145.1. Lineage (NCBI taxonomy): Eukaryota > Metazoa > Chordata > Mammalia > Didelphimorphia > Didelphidae > Gracilinanus > Gracilinanus agilis. The sequence continues at coordinate 184,320,052 of NC_058131.1, read as the reverse complement.
TTAACATATTCCATGCATTTCAACTTCTCCCTCATTTTATACTCTCACTCTTCTATACCACAGAGTCTGGATGCACTGTTCTTTCCTGTTTCTTTTGCTAATGTATGCAGCATTTCATGTATGGACTGACACAGAAGCCAGATTGCTCATATTGTCTTGGACAATGAGATAAACAACGGCCACCCCCTATTTCACATTGAAAATAGTTTCCAGCTTCCTCCAACCCTGTGGAAAGAATACAAATGTTTCAGAATCTTTGTTTACAGCCACAGAGAAGTTATGCTGTACTCTAAAGCAGAATTGAGAGAATTTAGCCCTAAACCTTAGATTCATTAATTTTATTTTTTTAACTTTAAAGGCTTTTTTCAGTTACATGTAGAAAGTTTTTGACAATTGTTATCTGACATCTTGTTATTCAGATTCTCTCTCTCCCAGACTCCCCCCTCCTAAAGGCAATAAATTGTCTGATATAGGTTATACCAGAGCAATCATGCAATGTATATTTCCATATTCCTTATCCTCTGAAATAAGACACATATAACACATATAATTTTAAAAAACCTCATGAACAGAATTAAGTGAAAAATGACTTTTGATTTGCAGTCAAATACCAACATTTCTTTCATTAGTTATAGATGACATTCTTCATCATGGATCCCTTTGGGTAATCTTGGAAGAGTGTTTTCCTGATAATATTTCAGTACTTTTAAGTTGATCAACATGCAACATTTCTGTTATTGTATACAATGTTCTGCTGGTCCTTCTCACTTCATTTTGCATCAGTACATAAAAGTGTTTCCAGCTTTTTTCTGAACTTATCCTATTCATCATTTTGGTAGGTTCTGATCTCTTTTGGATATAGACCCACAGTGCATATAGTTTTATGGTCCTTTTAGCCCAGTTCCACGTTGCTCTCTAGAATGGTTGTATCGGTTCACTGTTTCACCTATAGTGTATCAGTAATTCAGTTTTTCTACATCTCCTCCCACATTCATTAGTTTACTTTGTGGTCATGTTAACCAGTATGAGAGATGGGATGTGATATGTCAGAGTTGTTTTAATTTGCATCTTTTAATCAGTGATTTGGAGCATTTTTTCTTAGGACTATAGATGGCTTTACTTTCTTCATCCAAGAAGTGCCTATTCATATCCTTTGACTATATGTCAGTTGAAGAATGCATTACATCCTTAAATGGGTAGGAAGTATTAGGGAAGAAAAACTTCTTGAAGAAGGTGATATTTTGAGTTAAGCATTGAAGGATAAAAAGAATTTCTATAGGTAAATAATTTTCAGGTCTAGTTCATAAAGTGATCAAAGATGCAGCCAGCAAAGTATATGAAGTGCTCAAACATTCACTTTTGTATGTAAAATAATACAGAAGATAGTAGTATATTGAGTGATACATTAGGGAAAACAATTATATTGAGTCAATGGACTGTTAAAGAAGAAATTGAATAGAATTAATATAGGAAAGGCACTAAAACTATAGGATTAGCTAAGGCCTCTTCAGCTAATCCATGAAGGAAACCAGAGAAACCAAGTGGTAGAGGAGAGGAAAGAAATTATTGCAAGCATGTCAAATAACCAGTGAAAATGTCAGTGGCACCATGAGATGGAATGTCTTTTTCTAGGAACAATAAGGATAGTTTCACTATATTGAAAAATATGTGTTGGGGAAGAAGATGTAAGAACACTGAATAATGTGCTTTTAGAAAATTATTTTGAAGCCTCATCTCATAACCCCTTCCCATTCTGTTTTCCTATAGAGCAAAATAGCTTTCTATACCCAAATGATAGTGTATATTCTTCCTTTATTATGCCAGTTCTCATGAGATTAAGGTTCACGTGCTCTTCACCTCAGCTCCCCCATCTCCCCATCTACTCTGAATGCTCTTTCATGCGTCTTTTAGTTCAATAATTTACCCCATTCTATTTTTTCCCTTCCTCCCTCCTCCTAAGGCATTCTTCTTTCCTATAACTTAATTTTATTTTATCTTTCATATCATCACATCAAGTTCAACTCACACCTTTGCCTTCTGTCTGTGTATACTCCTCCTAACAGCTCTAATAATGACAAAATTCTTTGGAGTTACAACAATCATCTCCTCACATAGGGTTGTAAATTGTTTAACCTTATCACATATCTTTTGATTTGTTTCCTATTTACCTTTTAATGCTTCTCTTGAGTCTTATATTTAAGAGTCATTTTTTCCATTTAGCTCTACTCTTTTCATGAAGAATATTTGAAAGTCCCCTTTTTCATTAAATTTCCAATTTCTTCTGAAAGATTATGCTCAGTTTTACTGGGTAAGTGATTCTTTTTTGAAGTTCTAGCTCATTAACTTCTGGAATATATATTTCAGGCCCTTAAATCCTTTAATTTAGAAGCAGCTAAGTCTTGCATTATCCTGACTGTGGTTCCATATTATTTCAGTTGTTTCTTTTTTGGATGCTTCCAATATTTTCTCCTTGACCTGGGAGTTTGAGAATTTGGCTATAATGTTACTGGGAGTTATACTTTCTGCAGTATAATCAGTGGATTCTTTCCATTTCTATCTTGTCCTCTAGTTCTAGAAAGTCACAGCAGTTTTCCTGGATTTCTTAAAAGATGATATCTAAGCTTTTTTCAATAATGGATTTCAGGTGGTCCAACAATTCTTAAATTATTTCTCCTATATAGATTTTCCATGTCAGTTGTTTTTTTCCATTGAGATAATTCATGTTTTCTTTGTTTTTGTTCTTTTAATTTTGATTGTTTCTTGATGTCTCATGGATTCTTTAGCATCTGCAGACCCAATTCTAATTTTTTTTATGATTGATTTTCTTAAGTGAACTTATGTGCCTTCTTTTTGATTTGGCCTTTGTAAAAATTTCTGTTCTTCAGTCAATTTTTGTACCTGTTTTTTTTTTCAAATCCATAATTACTTCTTTCACAATGATTTTCCTTCACTGCATTTAGCATATTGTTTTTTTCCCATTGTGGCAAATTCCACTTTTAAATAAGCTGATTGGATTTTTGTATCCTTTTACCAACTGGTCTATTCTGTTTCTTAAGTTATTAATTTTTTCAGTATTTTCTTACACCTTTTTACCTAGTTGTTGACCCTTTTTTCATGATTTTTCCTGTATCATTCTCATTTTATTTCCCAATTTTTCTTCAATCTCTGTTATTTGATTTTTTAAGATTCTTTTTGAGCTCCTTCACTAATTCTTTTGGAGTCTGAAAGAATTTAATATTTTGTTTGGAATCTTTGAATGCAGCAAGATTAACTTGTTATCTTCTGAGTTTGAGTCTACCCTGTTACCAAAATAACTTTCCATGTTGAGTTTCTTTTTTGTTGTTTGCATATTTTCCTGCTTTTTCTTTTCTATAAAAATGGTTAAAATTGGGCTCTGTAACTGTGGTGAAAGGAGCACTCTTCCAAGCTTCAGGTTCTTGGTGCAGATGCCTTCAGAGCTAGTTGTGGGGATTTATCTGCTTTCAGTTTTTCCAACGTGGTATGATGTAAGGAGAGGTGGGTTCAATACTCTCTGGGCCTCTGCTGGTTTCTGCAAATAAGCCCAAGCACCCTTTTCTGCTCTGGAACTGTGACCAGGGCACATGGATCCCCTGTGTTTGCAACTGCTGGTTTATGATTTTTCTCTGCTAGAGTACAACTGTATGCCAAGAATGTGACCTGGTTTTGTGTATTTGGCAATGTGATAAGAATATTGCACCAAAACAAGGAAAAGGACCCTTGTAATCTTCTTCTCAAAAGTTGTCTGAACCTATATACCATCTGCGGATGACAGCTCCAGAAGCCTACCTTGCTACTTATCGTGCACACATTATCTGTCACCATGGTAGTACTCATACTGGCGCTCTGTGCTCCATTTCCACCCAGATTCACTAAATCCCTCATGCTGGCCTTCTAAGTTGTTGTGAGCTGAAAAGACACTTCCCCTAATGTTTTTTGGGTTATGCTGCTCCAAAATTTGTTTTGAGGCTTTTTGGAAGGTAATTTGGTAGAAATCAGTGATGTCCCTCTACCTTCCCCACCATCTTCTGGTCTTCACTTAAGAGATGTTTGAAAGATAAACTCAATAGATCTTGGCATCAGATTGTGTATTGAAGATGAGAGTTCATGAGTACTTGAAAGTTACCTGTTTCTGATGCTGAGAGGTAGGGATGATTGTAGTACTTGGAATAAATATTGGTAATACATGTATACAAAGATAGTAATCTTGAGAGTAGGAAGAATACTTGCAAGGGAGAGACTTGGCAGGGAAAGAGGAATACAGTTTGGGAAAATTTGAATTCCCATTATCTATTGGGCACTCACTTCAAGATGTCATTAATAGGCAATTAGTAAATAAAAACTAGAGATCATCAGAGAAGGTAGGACACAATAGGTATATTTGAGAATCATGAACGGAGAAGTGATAACTACAAGGAAGTTGATGTTATCACCAAGTGAAATAGAGATCAGTATCACCATTAAGTGTAGACTATTGCTGAGGGTGAAGGTGAAGAATTTCAAGGATTCTTAATTGATTTGGGTTTATTGTCTCCTCCCCCCACCTACAGAGCTACTTCTCCATCTCCCAGGAGCCTTGCTGCTGACACCACTGCCCCCACTCCCACCCACAACCTGTCCACTCTGTAGAAAACCAAGATGACCCAGAAGGCCAAGCTGGCTGAGCAGGCTGAGTGCTATGATGCCATCACCACCTATATGAATGCAGTGACCGAGCAGGGGACAGAGCTCTCCAAGGAGTAGCGCAACCTGTTCTTGGTGGCCTACAAGGATGTAGTGGGGAGGAGGGGTAAAGGTCAGCCTGGAGGGGCATTTCCAGCATTGAGCAGAAAACCGACACCAGAGACAAGAAGATGCAGCTGGTCAAGGACTACTGGGAGAAAGTGGAGTGTGAACTAAGATCCATCTGCAGCACTGTCCTGGAATTGTTGGACAAGTTTTTAATAGTCAATGCAACCAATCCACAGAGCAAAGTCCTCTATGTGAAAATGAAGGGAGACTACTTCCAGTACCTTGCTGAAGTCGCCTGTGTTGATGACCAAAAACAAACAGTAGATGAATCCCAAGTTGCTTATCAAGAAGCATTTGACATCAGCAAGAAAGAGATGCAACCTACACATCCAATTTGCCTGGGGCTAGCTCTTAACTTTTTTGTATTTTACTGAGATCCTCAATAAACCCAAGCTCACTTGCACATTGGCTAAAATGCTTTTGATGAGGCCATTGCAGAACTTGATCTACTGAATGAAGACTCATACAAAGACAGTACTCTTATCATGCAGTTGCTTAGAGACAACCTAATATTATGGACATCAGAAGTGCAGGAGAAGAATGTGATGCTGTAGAAGGTGCAGAAAATTAAAATTCATACAGTGTCATCTTCCTTTCTCTTAATAAACCTTTTTACAGGTCCCCATTGCTTATAGTTCCACTTGGATTTCCTATAGCAAAGAAAACCCAACCATGTGTGTGGAAATCAATTTTTTAAAGTCTTTTCACACTGCAGCTTTGAGAAAACTCCATTCCTTGATTTGTGTTTGTCCTCGCCTTCCTGGTGTGCAGTTACTGCTATGGAAAAGTATTAATATCTTCATTTCATATAAACATAAGTAACTTCCAAACACTTATGTAGAGGACAAAAGTATATTTGGTATTTAAAAATCTGAACCCATTCTGCAAGTGACTGTGTTTTATATTACACGGAAGATATAAAAACGTAGTTAAATGCAACTCAAGTGTTTTACATAGCTTCCCTTCCTCATATTCCTCCCTTATTTTTCAGGGTTTTCCTTTCAGCAAAAAAAAATTTCACATGCTCTCCTTATTATATATTCCTTTAAAGAGGAATCTGGAAGTCTTGGGTGAAATGGAAACAAGTTTGGCATTTTAGGATTAGGGATTATGAGCTGAAATCTGCCTACTGTAAAATAAGTTATGGAGTCCACAGTATGTCTGTGACAGCAGGAAGTTTCTTATTCTTCATATGCTGCTGTTTCATTTGACAATTTCCCTCTCGATAAAAGTTCACTCACACTCCTGCCTTTGTAGTTCTGGTGTCCACTTTACTATGGAATAGAAGTAGCATGTAACTACTAGAATACAAATGTTGCTTTTTGGCAAATTAAAGTGAATGTCATTTCTTAATACCAAAGTAACATGAAATAAAATTATACTTTATAAACAACAACAACAAAAGAGTAGACTATTGAGATTCTATCATTCTCCTTGCCTTCTTCCAAATACTTGGCCAGCACAGCATATGAAATACTCAGCTACAGAAAATTATATTCCAAGAGCAAATGGCATGGACCATGTATCTTCCAAAAATACTGGAATCCACAGATATAGAGGAGGGCTAATAGTGTACTCAGAGTGTAGATTAGTGTGTCTTTAGCTGTACCTAAGTGAACCACAGCACTTCCTAGAGTACAGTTGTACTCCAGCAGAGAACCATCATAAACCAGCACTTGCAAACACAGGGGATCCATGTGCCCTGGCCACAGTTCCAGAGTAGAAAAGGGTGCTTGGGGTTATTTGAAGAAACTAGCAGAGACCCAGAGAGTATTAAACATACTTTTCCTTACATCATGCCACCTTGGAAAAACTGAAAGCAGATAGATCCCCACAGCTAGCTCTGAAAGCATCTGCACCAAGAATGTGAAGCTTGGAGGAGTGCTCCTTTCGTCACAGTTACAGAGCCCAACTTTAACCATTTATTTATTTGTTCATTTATTTATTTATTTACTTATATATATCCCAAAACTTTTCATTTCTCATTCTGAATCTTACCTTTCACAGCACAGGGAAATACCAATAAAAGCACCATATACATCAAGTAGAGAGTCCTCATGGTCAGTGATCGCCTAGAACCTTAGAATTATAAGACATGAAGGGAGGAAAACTTAGCAGAAGATAGGAAAAAATATAAACAAGAAAAGAACAGGCTAAGTAATACCCAATTGAGCTTGGTTCATTTATTATCACCTCTTAAATGTCTGAACATAAATAAGGAACAATCCAAGGAGCTAGAGCACTACAACATTTAGTGGCTACGGAATTATTGAATATTACTGGATATTAAAATTTCATATGCAGTTGTTGCAATAAATTATGAAGTTCTACAGTAACCCTTATTAAATATACTTTTTTAATGTTAGGGGAGTCTAAGTCATTTGCACTCAATTCCCTCTATGTCTGGTGACAAATGGAATGGTTTGAAGAGGACCAAATTGAATATTGTGGCTAGATCAGAATCTTTCAGAGGCAGCTCTTTCTTATATAAATGTCTTTGGACCTTTGTTCCAAACATTTGTCATCCTAGAGGGTTGAAGAATTTCTAAACCATGATTCCTAGATACCCCATGGAAAATCTCATCTATCCACAAAAGATTGTTTCAAATGTCTGATGGAGGGGGCAGCTGGGTAGCTCAGTGGATTGAGAGCCGGGCCTAGAGACGGGAGGTCCTAGGTTCAAATCCCAGCCTCAGCCACTTCCCAGCTGTGTGACCCTGGGCAGGTCACTTGACCCCCATTGCCTACCCTTACCACCCTTCCACCTATAAGTCAATACACAGAAGTTAAGGGTTAAAAAAAAGATGTCTGATGGAAAAGAAAAGAGTAGAGTGGTTCTCACCCAGTTCAGGAACACAGATAATTTTAAAAATAAGACTCTCAAGAGTAGGTAAGTTCAAGTATTCCTTCCCATCATGGTTTCAATATATCATGGATTGACATAGGAAATTAGATGAGAATTTTCGTAAGACTTGTGGAATTGTAGATGGCACATAAAGACCAGTAAGTGACACAGAAAAAGTTTAGAAATATGGAAATGCATGAATTATATGTAGAGTTTCGTATAACATCAACATATTTTATCTTTTAGTATCATCAATATCTGAAATTTCTTTTTTAAAGGTAAAATAAGTAAGAAGTTAAGATTTGCTAGAGAACATGACAGCCAAAAAATTTTAGGTAGGTTTATCAGATCACAGATGCAATATACACCTAACCCACTTCATGTGGACAGGAAAATTATATTATCTGAGAAAGACATTTTTTTCAAAATTAGTAACTTCCACATTTAAAAGATTCCACAATCTTTAACTGGCATTATTTGGCAATTTAGGATAAATAAGCAATATGTTTCACTGCAGAGGTAGGAAAATCTCAAAAGAGAGAAAAATGAAATACATTTCTGGAGGAATATTGGACATGCAAATGACAGTATTTGTTGTTTAAATGAGAAAATACAATCTTTTCAGAACCAAAAAAGAAGTAAAAAAAAGTAAAGATATCCTTTTAACTTTGTTGAAGAAGTCTATTTGAGCTAAGATAGCAGTGTTGAGGTAATCATTAGGAAAAATTTGCCAGTGTTTGTTATCAAAGGATAAGAAAAGTATTTACAGCAATGCATGTAATCAGTTTTATCATAGCCTTTTGTTGTCATTTTTAATTTCTCCTTGATAATTGCTTGTCTTCTAATATTTTTAGTACATTTAAAAAGGTAATGTCCTATGAGAAAAGCTATATCTGATATTTTCCTCAGCTGGAAGGCTCTAAATCTTCCCAGATCATTTTTATCCTTCCCCAAATGAAGCAGATCTTGACTCTCTCTCCTTTTAAGAGACATTAGATATCCTTTGTAAGTCAGTCAGTATACATTTGTGCACTTAGTCTTTGCCATACAAATTGCTAAACAGAAGTTTTTCAGCTCCAAAAGTCCCTCTTTTATACAAATGATCCTTCTTAAAATCAGCATCAACTGAGGAATTTATTTCTCTTTTATTCCCCTCCTGGTTGTCTTTTTTGGATTGGTTACCATAGTATTTTCAAAGAACAAGAAGGCCAAAGAATACAGGGCACTCAATCTCAGTCTCAGATTATGTGTGTAATTTCTAAAACATCCTTTCACTTATATATTCTCTGCTACATGAAAAATTGTGAGCCTAAACAATCCCATTCATTCAGGGTAGTTTATATAATTAATAGAATAAATATTTAATAAATGTTTATTGACCAATGCACTAGGAAATCCATTATTACATTTTGAAATACTTTTAAGTTGTAATATATAATTTGTACATTTATTCCACCACTTAAGCCCACACAATCAACAAAACAACAAATAGACCACAGATATACAGAATTTGCTGACTTTTTGGAGTATCAATGCTCATACTGAAAAGTTAATAATTGGTTCTTAATAGCCCATAGAAGTTGACTCCTCTAGCAATCCTCTATAATTATCTTCCTCTTCTGCAGTAACAGTAGCAGAGGAGCAGAAAAATAACTTGGACAGACTAATAAAACACACACTTTTGAAACCCATCTTTCAACTTGAAAATTATGGTTAATATTAGTTCCATCCAGTGAATGTGTAGAACCAGTGTATTGGAGGAAAGAAATCTTATAAATCTTGAAATTCCTGCTATTAATGAAACAAAAAACAGACTAAAGTTGCAAATAAGTAGTAAGATAGCTCTTTTGTTGCCTTTAGAGAGGCAAATTATACAACTGGTGGAATTTAATTTTCTCATGAATACAAAAGTAACAAGAAACCTAATTTCACTCTTGTTAACATTTGGACATTGTGTACTCCACTATTAATGATATGCATTTAGAAAACATTCCTAAGAAAACTATAGCATTAGTTAAAAAATTTATTTCAAAGAGCAAAGAAGTAAAGAAATTATATTCAGACTTGATAAGATTCTCACATTTAGTTTATCAGTTATTTATGCACGTTTGACTTTAATGCAAATGTGAAAATAGGTGAGAACAGGAATAATTTCAAAAATATGGATCAGGAAAAAGTTCAAGGGAAACAATTATCCTGCTCAAGACAACTTAGGAGGACATAAGGATGAGGTTTATCTGAGGGAGTGAAAGCTGATCTTGAAGTGCAGCAGCACAAGGCACACATGATGGTAGAAACAAGGGCAGTAGCTTTCAGAGCCCACAAGTAGTAGGAGAGTGAGACTGCTGGTCAGAAGGAGATTGCAAGGTGCCTTTGCTGGTATTGGCTTCAAGACCCTGTTGCATTGCTAGTATGCAGTTCAGACTCATGTGCCCAGAGCCAAAAGGAACTAAAACTTGTAGCTGCAGGGGAATAGGGTCTTTGCTCTCAGTTCCAAGTTAGAGAGGCATGATTGTTATAATGCATTGGGCAATAGGAACACTGCACTAGATTCCCAACAGAGAGAAAAATAGCAATTGTAGGCACAGGAGAACAGGATGCCTGGTCATAGTCCCAGGGCTAGGAGGCATATTAGCACTGGTTGGAACAGGGAAACAAGATTCATTCCTGGATAAAGAAAAGAACAAAGCTCAGGAGAGCAATGACCACATCTCTACATAAATCATGGCATCTGGGAGGCACCCAAAGTCTACAGAATCACAGGAAAACCCCTAATAACAGAAGCACAAAAGGCTTGAAGTTTGCAACAATGATCTCCCAACCTTGTAAGGATAGCCCAAAGCTACCATGAAGTTAAAGTCAAGATCCCAGCTGAAAATTGGCAAATAACACTAAATTCTCTGACCATAGTGAATTATTATGTTGACAGGAAAGATCAAGATGCAAACCCAGAAAAAGACAATGATGTCAAAGAAACTACAAGGAAAGCCTCAAACGAGTGAACTACATAGAAGCCCATGAAGAATAACTGGAAGAATTTAATAAAGAATTTTAAAATCAAATAAGTGAGAAAGAGGAAAAATAAGAAAATATATGAGAGTGATGGAAGAATATTGAGAAAAAATAAAATAAGAGGATCACTTTTAAAGAACTAACTAGCAGAAAATTAATTGTTCGCCCAGAAGACCTCTAAAGACTGTATACTAATGCTTGGTTTGGAGAGACTTCAAATTATCAGTAGAAGAAAGACTCAATAGCAAAGAAATTCTGAAATTGGATGAAGTGTTGCGTAAAATAGGGAGAGTAACAAGATCTGGGATTTTCTCTCTATAGGGAAATTCTAGGTGAGCAATCTTTATCTACCAATACAGTTTGAATTTTATCACTTTAAGTTTTACAAAATTGCCCAACATGTTGAGAATGCTATAACTTAGCCAAGGTTTCACAGTGAATATGTGTAAGGGGTGGGAATAGAACCCAGGTCTTCCATGACTTCATTATGCCCCTCTATTTACTATTCAACACTGCCTCTTCTCCATACAAAATTATTAAAACTCTTGAATATATTTTATCATATAGACATTCCATCTCTTCAAATTATAAAAATCACACCCAGGATTCATTTTTGCCTTAGAAAACCAAGTTTCCAAATGGATTTTACTTTATTTAAACAAGCATAACATCTTCCATATATTTTAACTTCTCCACTATTTTATACACTCACTCTTCTATACCACAGAGTCTGGATACACTGTTCTTTCATGTTTCTGTGTGCTAATGTATGCAGCATTTTTTTTTTCGACTCTTTTGAGTATGACAGAAACCAGAAGTCGTGTATTGTCTTGGACAATGATACAAACAATGGCCACCCCCCCACCAACATTGAAACATATCTTGGATTTCCTCCAACCCTGTGGAAAGAAGAACATGAATGTTTCAGAATCTTCATTTATAGTCACAGAGAAGTTATGCTATATCCTAAAGCAGAATTGAGAGAATTTAGCCCTAAACATTAGATTCAATAATTTGATTTTTTTCACTTCTACAATTTTTATTTTTTGTTACATGTAAAAAGTTTTTGACAATTGTTATCTGATGTCTTGCTGGTCAGATTCTCTCTCTCCCAGAATGCCCTCCTTCAAAAGGCAATAAATTGTGTGATATAGTTTATACATGTGCAGTCATTAGATACGTATTTCTATATTCCTCATTCCAAGAAAGAAGACACAAATCTCACATACATTAAAAAAAACTTAAGAAAAAGAATTATATAAAAGTGCCATATTTGATCTGAAATCAAAAGCCAAAATTTCTTTCATTGTTTATAGATAGCATTCTTCATCATGAGTCCATTGTGGTAATCTTGGAACTGTTTAATATTTCAGTACTTTGAAGTTGATCACCAGAAAATATTTCTGTTATCATATACAATGTTCTGTTGGGTCTTTTAACTTCATTATGCATCAGTACATAAAACTTTTTCCTGCTTTTCCTGAACTTATGTTTTCATGATTTTTTTTATAGAAGTAGGTCCTTTTCCTGATACAGGAATTAAGGGATTAGGAAAGAAATTCGAATAGGCCACTTGAGCTGATCCATGAAGGAAGTCGAAGAAACCAGGAGTTAAGGGAAAGAAGTTACATTTCCCTAAAAAATAGAGATTTAGAATACTTTTACAAGACTATAGAGAGCTTTAATTATCTTGTTTGAGAACTGCCTTTTCCTATTTCTTTGACCATTTATCAAGTGCTTGTATCAACTCATTTCTCTATATATTAGGGAAATTTGTAAAAAGAAATTTGTACAATTAATACTACTATTACTTTCCATTCTATTTACACCTGTTTAATTAATGACCATTACCTCCTCCAATTTTCCTCTTTTTCTATCAACCCTATGGCTCATCTCATAACCCCTTCCCATCCTGTTTTCCTACAGGTTAAATAGCTTTCTATACCCAAATGATAGTGTATATTCTTCCTTTATTAATCCAATTATGATGTGAATAAGGTTCACATGCTTTCCACCCCATCTCCCTCATCTTCCCCCTCTACTCTGAATGTTCTTTCATTCCTCTTACAGTTCAATAATTTATCCCATTCTATTTTCCCTTCCCTCCTTCTCCCAAGGCATTCCTGTTCCCTGTGCCTTAATTTTATTTTATCTTTTATATCATCACATCAGATTCAAATCACACATTTCCCCTTTATGTGTACTCCTCCTAACAGCCCTAATAATGACAAAATTTTTTGGAGTTACAACCATCATCTCCCTACACATGGTTGTAAATAGTTTAACCTTATCACTTATCTTTTGATTTCTCTTTCCTATTTACCTTTTAATGCTTCTCTTGAATCTTGAATTTAAGAGTCAAATTTTCCATCCAGCTCTGATCTTTTTTGTCAGGAATATTTAAAATCTTGTATTTCATTGAATATCCATTTTCTTCAGAAAGATTTTGGTCATTTTTCCTGGGTAAGTGACTCTTGTTTGAAGTCCTACTTCGTTACCTTCTGAATTATATATTCCAGGCCCTCTAACCCTTTAATGTAGAAGCAGCTAAGTCTTGTGTTATTCTGGTTGTGGCTTCATAATATTTCAATTTTTTCTTATTTGGCTGCTTCCAATATTTTCTCCTTGACCTGGGAGTTTGAGAATTTGGCTATAACATTACTGGGAGTTATACTTTCTGGATTTCTTTCAGGAGGTAATCAGTGGATTCTTTCCATTTCTACCTTGTCCTCTACTTCTAGAATGTCAGGAAAATATTCCTTGATGGTTTCTTAAAAGATGATGTCTAAGTTTTTTTCAATAATGGATTTCAGGGAGTCCAACAATTTTTAAACCATTTCTCTTATATTTATTTCCAAGTCAGTTGTTTTTCCTTTAAAAATATTTCATATGCTATACTATTTTTTCATTCTTTTGACTTTGAATGTTTCTTTATGTCTCATGGATTCTTTAGCTTCAACTTACCTAGTCAGTTCTAATGTTTAAGGCTTGTTTTTTTAAGTGAATTTATGTGTCTCCTTTTTGATTTGGCCATTTTCATTCCTACTTTCTAAGGAATTATTTTCTTCAGCAATTTTTCATACCTGGTTTTTCCCCAAAGATTCAATTTTGTCTTTCACAAAACTTTCCCTTTCTTGCATTTTTATTTACCTCTTTTTCCCACATTACAAATTCTGATTTTTAAGAAGTCCTTCCCTTCTTTGGATTTTTGTGCCCTTTTACTAATTAGCCTATTCCCTTTTTTAAGCTGTTAATTTCTACAGTATATTTTATACTTTTTTGCCAAACGATTGACTCTTTTTTTATGATTGTTTCTGTATCATTCTCATTTCATTTCTCAATTTTTCTTCTGTCTCTCTTTTATATTTTTAAGATGCTTTTTGAGCTTCCACTAATTCTTTTGGGGTTTGAATGATGCTAATATTTTGCTTGTAGGTTTTGGATGCAGCAAGATGAACTTCTTCTGAATTTGAGTACACCCTGTCATCAAAATAACATTCAATGTTGAGTTTCTATTTGTTGTTGTTGTTTGCATATTTTCTTCCCTTTTTCTTTTCTTTAAAAAAATGTTAATCTTGGGCTCTGTAACTATGGTGAAAGGAGCACTGTTCCAAGCTTCAGTTTCTTCATGTAGATTACTTCAGAGCTAACTGTGAGGATCTATTTGCTTTCCGGTTTTCCAAGGTTGTATGATGTAAGGAGGGATGTGTTTAATACTCTCTGGACCTATGTTGGTTTCTGAGAATAACCCCAAACTCTCTTTTCTGCCCTGGAACTGTGACCAGGGCACACTGATCCCCTGTGGTTGCAAGTGGTGGTGTATGTTGGTGCTCTGCAACAGTGCAACTGTCCCCCAGGGTTGTGACTTGGTTTTGTGTATGGGAAATAGGATAAGAATCTTGCACACAGATCAGCAAAAGGATCCTGGCAATCTTCTTCTGAGAAGTTATTTGAACCTCCTTAATAACTGTAGATTAGCACTCCAGAAGCTTTCATTGCTCTCATTAGTTTCATTGACAGTCTATTGCCATGGTAGGGCTAATCCTGGTGCTCTGTGCTCCATCTCTACCCAGGTATGCTAAATCCCTTGTGCTGGCCTTCTAAGTTGTTTTGAGCTGAAAAAAAAACACTTCACCTTGTATTTTTGTGGCTTATGCTGCTCCAGAATTTGATTTGAGGCTTTTTGGAAGGTAATTTTGTAGAAATCAGTGAGGTCCCTCTACCTTCTCCACCATCTTCAGTTATTCACTGAAGAAATTTTCAAAGATGATTTCAACTGATCTTGGCAGATTGAGGATGGGAGGTGAGAGTTCACGAGAACTTGAAAGTTATCCCTGTTTGTGATCCTGAGAGACAGACATGATTGTAGTACTTGTAATAAATATTGATAATGCAAGGATAAAAAGATAGTAACCTTGAAAGTAGGAAGGATATTTGAAAGAGAGAGGCTTGGGAGGGAAAGAGGAATACAATTTGGGAAAATTTGAATTTGCATTATCTATTTCACACTCAATTCAAGATGTCATTAATAGGCAATTAGTAAAGAAGAACTAGAGATCATCAGAGAAGGTAGGACACAATAGGTATATTTGGGAATCATGAACTGAGAGATGATAACTGCATGGAAGCTAATGCTATCACCAGGTGAAATAGAGTTCAGTATCACCAGTAAGGGTAAACTACTGTGATTCTATAATTCTCCTTTCCTTCTTCTTTCAAATGTTTGGCCAGGACAGCATGCAAAACACTCAGGTCCAGAACATTGCATTTCAAAAGCAAATGATGGGGACCAAAAAGCTTCTAAAAATCCTGAAATCTACAGATGTACAGGAGGGCTAATAATGTACTCGAAGTGGAGACTACTGTGTACTTGGGTGGTCAAAAGTGAACCACAACATCTTTTGGAACCCCAACTGAACCTATGTTATAATGCTTGTACATGAATAACATCTCACATTTCTCTCTTTCTTAATGTATTCTTTCTAACACACATTCAGATCTCATATTTGATATTAAAAGTATCACCTAAGGAGAGGCATATAACATCTCTGGCCTCAGTTTTTTTTTCCATCTTTGAAATGAAGGAGGTTTTTACTAGAAGATATTTTAGCTTCCTTCTAACTGGATGGAATATAATATATAAATATTTCCCAAAACTTTTTGTTATTCATTCTAAATCTTACCTTTGACAGCATAGGGAAATACCAAAAAAAGCATCATATACATCAGGTAGAGAGTCCTCATGGTGTGTGATACCCTAAAACCATAGAATTATAGAAGACATGAAGGGAGGACAACTTAGCAGAAGATATGACACAATATAAATAAGACTAAAACAATCTAGGTAATACCCAATTTATCTGGGTTCAGTTATTATCACCTCTTAAATCTCTGAACCTAAGTAAGGAACATTCCCAGGAGCTTGGAGTACTGCAATATTTATTGGTTTTGGAAATTAAAGAACATTACTGGATATTAAAATTTAATATGCAGCTGTTGCAATAAGTTGTGAAGTTCTACAGTAACCCTTATTAAATGTCCAATATTTTTTTAATCATAGGGGAGTCTAAGTCAATTGCACTCAATTCCCTCTATGTCTGATGACAAATGGAATGGTTTGAAGAGGGCCAAATTGAATGTTGTAGTTAAACCAGCTTCATTCAGAGGCACCACTTTCTTATATAAATGTCTTTGGACCAAAGTTTGTCATCCTAGAGGTTTTGAAGAATTTCTAAACCATGGCTTCTAGACAACCCATTGAAAATCTCATATATCCACAAAAGAATATTTCAAAAGCCTGACAGAAAAGAGTAGATTGGTTCTCAGTCAGTTTAGGGACACAGATAATTTTAAAAATAAGTCCCTCCAGAGTAGATAATTTCAAGTATCCCATCAACATCACAACTTTTTCCATCATATTTTCAATATGTCCTGGATAAGAATTTAGGTGAGAAATTTTGCAACTTTTCTGAAACTGGAGATCAGTGGTTCCCAAATGTTTTTGACCTACGCCCCCTTTCCAGAAAAAAATATTACTAGTGTCCCTGGAAATTAATTTTTTTATTTTAATAGCAATTAATAGGAAAGATAAATGCACCTGTGGCCATCACCACCCCCCTGGATCACTGCAGCACCCACTAGGAAGTGATGCCTCCCACTTTGAGAATCTCTGCGGTAGAAGATATATAAAGGCCAGCAAATGAGATAGAAAAAACTTAGAAATTCAAAAATGCATGAAATATAGTTATAGTGTTATATAACATCAACATATTTTATCTTTTAACATGATCACTATATGAAATTTCTTTTTTAAATTTAAAATAAGTAAACAGTTAAGTTTGCCAGAGAACGTGACAGCCAAAAGATTTTAGGTAGATTTAACAGATCACAGATGGAATGCACACCCAACCCACTTGACCACCTAATCAACTTCAGAATTGTTCTGGATCATTGAATTGCTTCTAGTAGAGAAGTCCATTACGTTCAATTATACCACAGTGTATCAGTCTCTGTGTACAACTTTTTCTTAGTTTTTCTGCTTTAGCTCCACTTCAATTCCTGGAGGTCTTTCTAGTTCACATGGAATTCCTACAGTTCATTATTCCTCTCAGCACAATAGTATTCCATCACCAACAGATAGCACAATTTATTCAACCTTTCCTCAATCGAAGGGCATCTCTTCATTTCCATTTTTTGCCACCACAAACAGAGTGGCTATAAATATTTTTGTACAAATATTTTCCCTATTATCTCTTTAGAGTACAAACCCAGCAGTTGTATGGTGGATCAAAGGGCAGGCATTCTTTTAAAGCCCTTTGGGCATAGTTCCAAGTTGACTTCCAAAAGGGTTGGATCAATTGACAACTCAACCAGGAATGCATCAGTGTTCTAATTTTCCCACAACCCCTCCAACATTTATTACTTTCCTTTGCTGTCATATTGGCCAATTTGCTAGGTGTAGGGTAATACTTCAGAGTAGTTTTGATTTGCATTCCTCTAATTATGAGAGATTTAGAACACTTTTTAATATGTATTGATAGTTTTGATTTCTTTATCTGAAGTCTGCCTATTCCTTGCCAATTTATTGATTGAGGGATGACTTGATCTTGTGTACAATTGATTTAGCTCCTTATGAATTTGAGAAATTAGACCTTTGTCAGATATTTTTGTTATTAAGATTTTTTCCCAATTTATTGCTTTCCTTTGGTAGCATTAGTATTGTTTATACAAAACCTTTTTAATTTAATGTAATTAAAAGTATTCATTTTATATTTTGTAATATTCTCTATCTTTTCCTTGGTCTTAAATTCTTTACTTTCCCATAGATCTGACAGGTATACTATTCTAAGTTCACCTAATTTACTTATAATTTCCTTCTTTATATTTAAGTCATTAACCCATTCTGAATTTACCTTGGTATAGTGTGTGAGATGTTGATCTAAACTTAATTTCTCCAATACTGTTTTCAAATTCTCCTAGCAATTTTTGCCGAATAGTGGGTTCTTGTCCACAAAGCTAGGATCTTTGGGTTTATCTCACACTATCTTGCTGAGTTCATTTATACTGTGTATTTCATTGATCCTCTTTTCTGTCTTTTAGCCAGTACCATATTATTTTAATGATCACTGCTTTGTAGTACAATTTAAGAACTTGTACTGCTAGGCTCCCATTCTTAACATTTTTTTTCATTAGTTTCCTTGATATTCTTGATAGTTTGTTCTTCCAAAAGAACTGTGTTCAAATTTTTCTAATTCTATGAAAATAGTTTCCTCGTATTTTGATAGGTATGGCACTAAATAAGCAAATTAATTTGGGTAGAATTGTCATTCTTAATACCCACGAGCAATTAATCTTTTTCCAATTATTTAGATCTATTTTTCATTGTGTGGAAAGTGTTTTGTGCTTATGTTCATATAATTCATATAATAATTGTTTTTATTGGCAGATAGATTCCTAAATATTTTATATTTTCTGGGATGATTTTAAATGGTATTTCTCTTTCTAACTCTTGCTGATGAGTTTTGTTAGAAATATATGGAAATGATGATGACTTACACGTGGTTTGGTTTTTTTTTGGTATCTGGCAACTCTACTAACATAGTTGATTATTTCCACTAGCTTTTTAGTTTATATTCTAACATTCTTTAAGTATACCATCATATCTTGTGCAGTGCGATAATTTAGTCTGCTCATTGCCTACTTTGATTCCTTCAATTTCTTTTTCTTCCCTAATTTCTGGTGCTAGCATTTCTAGTACAATGTTAAATAAAAGAGGTTATAATGGGCACCCTTGCCTCACTCCTGATTTTATTGGAAAAGCTTCTAACTTATCCCTGTTGCACATGATGCTTATTTAATTTTTAAATGTATACTGTTTATTATTTTTAGGAAAGCCCCTTTTATTCCTATACTTTCTAATAATTTCCATAGGAATGTGTCTTGTAATTTGTCAAAGGTTTTTTTCTGCATATATTGAAATAATTATGTGATTTCGATTGGTTTGGTTGTTGACATGGTCAATTATGTGGAAGTTTTTCCTAATATTAAACCATCTTTGTATTCTGGTATAAATCCCACCTGATCCTAATGAATAATCATAATAACTGGTTGGAGTTTTTTTGCTAGTATTCTATTTAAGATGTTTGTATCTATGTTCATTAATGAGATTGGTCTACAGTTCTCTTTCTCTGTTTTTGGTCTGCCTTGCTTTAGAATCAGTACCATATTTGTCTCATAAAAAGAATTTGGTAAAACTCCTTCTTTGTTTATTTTTTCAAATATTTTGCATAATATTGGGATTAGTTTTTTGGGTTTTTTTTATGTTTGATAGAATTTGGTTGTGAATCCATCTGGCCTTGGGGATGTTTTCTTAGGGAGTTCCTTGATGGCTTGTTCAATTACTTTTTCTGAGATGGGATTGTTTAAGTATTCAATTTCCTCTTTTGTTCATTTAGGCAATTTATATTTTTGTAAATATTCACCCATTATACCTATATTGCAATATTTATTACCATATAATTGGGCAAAATAGTTCTTAATAATTACCTAATTTCCCCTTCATTATAGGTGAGGTCACTGGTTTCATCTTTGATATGTTTAATTTAAATGTTTTCTCTTTATTAAATTAACCAGCACTTTATCTATCTTATTTGTTTTTCAAAGTACCAGCTCTTAGTATTATTTATTAATGTAATAATTCTTGTATTTACAACTTTACTAATTTAACCTTTGAGTTTTAGGATTTCCAATTTAGTTTTTATCTGTGGATTTTAATTTGTACTCTTTATAATTTTTAAGTTGCATGCCCAATTCTTTGACATCTTCCCTCTCTGATTTGTTGATATATGCACTCAGGGATATAAATTTCCCCCCTGAGTACTACTTTGGCTGCATCCCATAGATTTTTATATGTTGTTTCCTCATCATCATTCTCTTCTATGAAATCAGTAATTGTTTATTTGATTTATTCTTTGAACTACAATTTTTGAAGAATTAGATTATTTAGTTTCCAGTTAATTTTAAATCTTCCTTTCCATAAGCCCTTAGGGGTTATGATTTTTATTGCACTATGGACTGAAAAAATTGCCTTCATTATTTCTCCTTTCCTTCATTTGTTTACAATCTTTTTATGCTCTAGCACATTATCAATCTTTGTGTATACCATGTACTACTGCAAAGAAGGTATATTCCTTTTTATCCCTATTTTTTTCTCCAGCTATCTATTAGCTCTAATGTATTCAATATTTCATTCATTTCTCTAACTTCTCTCTTATTTATTTTTTTGGTTTGATTTATCTTGTTCTGATAGGGGAACTGTATAGAGGCCCATGAAGAATAACTGGAATAATTTCATAAAGAATTTTAAAATCAAATAAGAGAGAGAAAGGAAAAATAAGAAATAAATGAGAGTGATGCAAGAATATTAAGAAAAAAGAGTCAAAAGCTCTGGAAAAGCAATGAAAAATACTGATTAAAATAACTTTTTTTTCAAAAGTATGAGGTTTTATTATCTTATGGTGAAAGTGAAAATTTGAAGAATTTTATGAAAAGTTAATGTTCCTTCATGTGCTTATTCCTTTTGAAAACTACCTTCTATAGCTTTTCTTCCTGATTCCCTCTTTTTTTTATATGAACAATTTTAATGGAGAATAAGCTGGGTTTTTTGTATATAGAGAGGAAAATATAGCTATTTTTTTAATTAAGGTATGGTTTTATCATTGTAGAGATGTTCTAGTGAGAAGATACCTCTAACAGTAACTTAGACATCTACTTTGCAGCTTATCTTAAGCTTATTAATATTTTTTCCACCATTTCATGTAAAAACAATTTTTAATGTTTTTTAAATTATGAATAACAACTTCACTTCCACCTTCCTAAATTAACTCCCTAACTCCCTTTTGCTTTTCCTTGTTCTGCAAGATGGTAAGTAATATGATAGAAATTCTACATGTGCCATTATGTAAAACATTTTTCCATATTAGTCATTTTGTGGGAAATCTCAAACAGAAAAGGAAGACCAAGAAGGAAAGTGAAATATAGTATGTTTTGGTCTGCATGCAGACTCCATCAACTTTTTCTGAAGACAGATGGCATTTTTCATCATTAATCTCTGGGTTAGTTTTGGATCAGTATATTGCTAAAAATAACTAGGTCATTTGCAATTGATCATCATATAGTTTTGCAGTTGCTATGTACAATACTCTTCTTTTCTGCTCAGTTTATTTTGCAGCTTTTTCCTGAAATCCTCCAGCTCTTCATCGCTTATAGCGCAATTGTATTCTAGATCATAGTAGTCAACCATGGTCCACAAACTGCTACTTAATGTCCTGGTAGAAAAGCAAGTCTTCATTGCAGAATGAGGGGAAGAGCAGATGCTAGAAATGTCTGTACAGGAGTACCTAATTTTACTGTGATTGAAAGATATTGTGGGTGTTTTTGCAACTTGAAGGTTTGTGGTAACCCTGTGTCCAGCAAGCATATACTTACCATTTGTTCTAACATCAAGTGCTTACATCACATCTGTTGCATTTTGTGAAATCAGACAATGTTTCAATCTTTTTTCATTGCTATATCTTTTGTGGTGATTTTTGAAAAATGTTCATTGATGTCACAATTATAATAGTTATGGGTGGCTTGAAGCATACTAATATTAAATGGAGGATTTAATTGATAAATGTTAATTATTTTCTGCCTTCTCCACCATTCTGTCATATTTCTATTTCTCCTACTTTCACACTTTTCACTAAGACATGGTAATATTGAAATTAATTAATAATGGCATCTAAGTGTTCAGGTGAAAAGAAGATTCAATCAATGCAGCAAACGTCATTCTTGTTTATTTTAAGAAATTGCCATAGCCACCTGAGATTTTAAGCAAACACCACCCTGATTAGGGAGAAGTTATAAACAAGGAGGCAAGATTCTTCTCCAGTAAAAGTATTTCAAGATCTTGAAGAGTTGGACAATACTTAGCATGTTAATGAGAATTTTTTAATTAAGATATGTACATTTTACACATAATTGTGTTGAATGCAATAGGCTACATCATCATATAAAAATAACTTTTATATGCATTGGGATGCTGAAAAATGCCTGACTTCCTTTATGATAATATTTGCTTTATTTTGGTGGTCTTGAACACAACCTACAATATTTCCCAGTAATACTGATATTACTGTCCCTTCAAGTCACCTCTTGAAAGACTCAGGTTGATATTGATAACCTATAGGGGAAAAACAATATCACTACAATAATTCACACTCCCTAACACACTAATGCTATGAAGGGCACCTAAAGATAATCTAGGCTAAACTTCATTATAAAAACTTCACTCTTATAGGTCAGTGCCATAAAATGCTTCAATAGGCTCTAATCTGATAAGAAACCAGAAGGCTCAGCTCACATACCAGATACCAGCCAAAATTTTTTCTCCCTCTTCAAATATTCCTGAAGGATGTTGCTACCTTCTTTACCCACCCCCCTCAACTTTCACTTTTGTTATATTTACCTGTGTCCATATCTAATATATCCTCATCCTGTTCACAGAATCACAACACATAAGAGTGAAAGTGGCTTGAGGACAGGAGCAAAATAACTAATCTTTTTATCCTACCAGAAAGTACAAACATCTCTACTCATGATAGATATGCAATAAATGCTTTTTGAATGCATGAAGCACAAAAGACCTCAAGATTATTAACCATAACACTTGGTTGCCAGGTTTCTTCAACTTCCCTTCCTAGGTTAGAGGAATTGTTAATATTGCTGTTAGAAGGATAGACATGTAATAACAGTGGAGCTGAGGTCTCTAAATTCAACTCCAATTTCAAAATATTCATCAATGGGGACTGTCTGGGTAGGTCAAAAGTTGGACTTCAGGCCCATCTGAAAGACGACAAAGGATCCTGTTTAAGCAAAAGGCAAGGATGACACCAGGTTTGTTTGTTTTTTTTTAAATCATGAACTTAAATTACATAAGAGGATTAGAATTTATAGAGAGATTAGAAAATCAATAAAATAGATTACTTAATTAAATATGGTGTTATTTAACTTAGAGTTCCATAAAACCAAAGATCCATGCCTTTGGGGAAAGAACTCCTTATTTGAGAAGAAAAAAAAAAAAACTAGAAAACAGTGTAGCAGAAACTAGGCACATACCAATATCTCATAATATATGCCAGGAAAATGTCAAAGTGGATCCTTGATCTAGGAATAAGGCATGACATCATAAATAAATTGTGAGAACATTGAAAAGTTTACCTATCAGATATATCGATAAGTGAATAAGCAATGACCAATCAAAACATACAGAACTTTGTGGAAAATGCTATAGATAATTTTATTTCATTAAATTAAAAATGGTTTATACAAACAAATCCAAGGCAACCAAGATTGGAGGAGAAATAAAAAAATTTTTGAGGGGATGGGATTTTATATATGTCTCTCACAAAGTACTCATTTCTCAAATATATAAAGAACTGAGTTGAATTTATAAGAATTTAAATCATTGTCAAATGAAAAATAGTCAGAGGATATGAACAGGCAGTTCTCAGAGCAAGAAATTAAAACTATCTATACTGAGATGAAAAAAAAACACTGCTCCAAATCACTATTAATTAGATAAATGCAAATTAAAACAATTCTGAGAGACTACCCCATACTTATCAGCTCAGTTAACATGACCAAAAAGGAAAAGGATAAATGTTGGAGGGGATGTGGAAAAACTAGAATAGTAATACACTGTTGGTAGAACTGTGATTATACTACCATTCAGGAAAGCAATAAAGAACCAGACTCAAAAGGCCATAAAACTATGCAAACCCTCTGACCCATCAATAACACTTCTGGGTCTATCTACTGTGATATTAGAAATTTGGGGGTCCAATTTTAAGGTCCCTGATCTGAACTTCCAACGGACATTTAGGGTTCTTTCAAAGTACATTTCCCATGAGTTTACAGGCTTCCTGTCTTGCATAATAAGGTAGATAGAAGGATAAATATTGAATGACTGAATGGGCACTTCCTCTTCAGTGATTTTGGAGCAGAGGAAGGGAGGTAACAGGATGCACATCTTTTAAATTGACTCTTTTTTTTAACCCTTAATTTCTGTGTATTGGGTCATAGGTAGAAGAGTGGTAAGGGTGGGCAATGGGGGTCAAGTGACTTTCCCAGGGTCACACAGCTGGGAAGTGGCTGAGGCTGGATTTAACCTAGGACCTCCTGTCTCTAGGCCTGACTCTCAATCCACTGAGCTACCTAGCTGCCCCCTGAATTGACTCTTAACATGGTACGTGGCATCAATTCTCTAATGGCTACCAATAAATCTTTTTAAACCCTAATATTTTTAAATATATCCCTTTATATCCACTTTATTTCTTACTATACCAAAGAGATCAGAGAAAAGGGAAAAGGACCTACCAATAAAAAATATCTTGGCTGCTCTTTTTATAGTATCCATTTCTTGGGGGAATGGATGAACAAGTTATGGTACATGGTTTTAATGGAAAGTATTGCACCGTAAGAAATGATGAAAAGAATGAGTTCAGAGAAACCTAGACTTATATGATTTGATTCTGAGTGAAGTGAGCAGAAGCAGAGCAAAATAGGCAATAACAGAAATATTATACAATGATCAACTGTGAATGACTAAACCATTATCAGCAAAGCATATTTACAAGATGTCCATGAGAAACATGATGAAAAATGTTATTGACAGTCAAAGAAGAAACTTTTGGAATCTGATTGTATATCAAAACCAGGGCATTTTCCACTTTATTTCCTTTATGGGTTTTTATTGTATGTGTGATATATTATTTGGGGGGGGGGCTTGAGGAATATAGAAATATGTATTTCATGACAGCAATGGCATAAACCAGTGATGGGCAAACTATGACCTACAGGCAGGATGTAGCCCCCTGAGATGTTCTATCCAGCTGAGCAACATTATTTCTAATCTGACAAATACAATGAGTGGGATACAATACTGAAACTTTGAGAGTTACCTTAGAAACAGACAGACAGATGAGCATTTCCTTTCCTTTGACACCCTCTTTAAAAAGTTTGCCCATCACTGTATCAGATTATTTACTATCTCAGGAAGGGTGGAGGGAGGAAGGAAGGAGAGAATCTGAATGTCAAATGCCAAATAACAATTATCAAAAACTGTTTGTACATGTAAATGGAAAAAATTTAAAAGTAAAAAAAGAAAACATGATGCCATTTCAAGGTAATTCAGCTGGTTCAGCTTGAATCTCAAAACTGCTGGTGGTTCTGCCTGTATGCAGTTTCTCATAAATACAACCCATCCTACTTTCTGCTACTAAAGTTATTTTCCCAAAGCTTAGGTTTAAGAAATCTATCATCTTCTGTCAAAAAGAGGCCAACTGTCTTCCTATAGCCTCCAGGATCAAATACAAAACATACTGTTTCACATTCAAAACCCTTCAAAATACTCCCCCTTTCTATCTTTCGAGTCTTCCTATACCTTGCTTTTAACATATGTTGTTGAGTCCAATGACACTGTCCTTCTGACTGTCCCAAGTATTTCTTATCTGTTCCTAGATGGGAAGGAAAAGATCAGGTTTAGAAAAGTTTTTAAAGGACAAATACAAGATATTTTACTTGATCCTGAAGGTAGTAAAATTATCACTGGAGATTGTTGAGGATGAGAATAAAATAATAAGAATGGTCTTTTAGGAAGATAGCTATGGAAGCTGAGTGGAGGATGCGTAGGAGTGAGAAGAGATCCACATGCAGGTTATTTGGATAGTACAGATATGAGGTGATAAGGAACTGCACCAGAGAATTCTTGGCTCTGACTATTTGAGTAAACAAAGGCTAAATTAATTTAAGTAATACTATAATTTTACTCATTTTAGTATTGCCTAATCATAAACTTCTTTTCCTTCAATTTCTATAAGATTCAGTTCTTCAAAAAGTGACTTGAGTTTATAGGCATATTCAGAATGTTTTCATAGGTCTTATATGCATTTTGTCATCTTCACAGGAAGATAATTTTATCTTCTGCCAATGTTTATAAATTTTAGTGATCTTTCCACTCTCATTGTTTAGCTACCTCTCTTGGTGCTATGTCACATATTGGAGAAGAAAGAGGACATCTTTTTTTATTCCTATACTCACAGGAAAAGATCTAGGGTTTTGCTACTAATAGATAATAACTTTTGTTTGTAGACATGTAGCTATTTCCTATTTAAAATTATTTTTGTAAGCTTAAACTTTTAGAGATTGATAAATTTTAAATTATTTCAAGGTTTTTTCTGTATCTTATTCACCTGAGTACTGATCTTTCTGCCTGAAGATTAGGGTAGACCTCCACAAGAGGGCAATCAAGGGTGTGCCTGATTGCATCAAGTAAACAGCAGGACCAAAAATTTGAGCCTAAGCCTGGGGCTAGAATATGATCTGCTCCTGATTTGATCAAGGTCACAGTGAAATCAAAAGCTCATGACCAAGCCTGAGGCAAGTCCTTAAGCCACCAACATTTCAAGGGTCAATTGAATCAGCAGGGGGGGGGCTCCCATAGCTCTTAATCCTCTGATCCAGAAAATAAGCTGAGAATAACACCAAACAAGGACTGAAGTTTAAGTGTGTACCCCAACTTCCAAGAAAACAGAGCCTACCTATAATTATATAGTAAAAAATGAGGTAAGAAAAATAAAAACAACTATCTGTTAGGAATTTTTATAGAGACAAAGAGGAAGATACAGACACAGAGACAGTGAAAACAAAGGAAATACATGTAAAGTCTAAAAGAAAAATATGGATTTGACACAAATTTTCAAAGAGCTCAAAAAAGACTCCAAAAACCAATTAAGAGTCAGAAGAAACGTGGGGAAGAGAAATGAACATGATGCAAGAAGAAAGCAAAGTGATTTAAGGGGAAATGAAAGTGATGCAAGAAGAAATGGGCCAATTGAAAAAAGGAGAACAAAAAATTGACAGAGGAAAACCAGGCCTTGAAAATTGAAATCAATGATATAAAAACTAATGATTTCAAGAGAAATAAAGAAGCAATAAAGTGGAATGAAAGGAATGAAAAAATAGAGGAAAACATGAAATATTGAAAAAACAACTGACCTAAAAAATAGAAAGAGGAGAGACAATTTGAGAATTATTAGAGTACCTGAAAGTCATGATCAAGAAAAAAACTTTGGATATCATATTAAAAGAAATTATCAAAGATAATTGTCCAGAGATTCCCGAACAAGAAAATAAAATTGAAACTGAAAGAATTCACAGATTTCCTCCAGAAATAAATCCTCAAATGACAACTTCCAGGAATAGAATAGCTGAATTCAATCAAGCTAAGGAAAAATTACATCAAGCAGCCAGAAAGAAACAATTCAAATAACATGGAACAACAATCAGGATCACATGGGACCTAGAAGCTACTATATGAAAGGATCAAAAGGCATGGAATATGATATTCCAGAAGGAAAAAATTTGGATTTACAACACCAAGTAACCTATCCAGCAAAACTGAGTGTATTCTTTTGAGGGAAAAATGGGCATTCAATAAGATATAATATATAGGGGCAGCTGGGTAGCTCAGTGGAGTGAGAGTCAGACCTAGAGACAGGAGGTCCTAGGTTCAAACCTGGCCTCAGCCACTTCCCAGCTGTGTGGCCCTGGGCAAGTCACTTGACCCCCATTGCCCACCCTTACCAATCTTCCACCTATGAGACAATACACCAAAGTACAAGGGTTTAAAAAAAGATATAATATATATATAAGCATTCCTGAGGAATAAGCCAGACATAAAATAATTATAGTCCAAATATGAGACACATGAGAAACATAAAATGGTAAATTAGAAAGAGAAAATTTAAGGAACTTGTTAAGGTCAAAATGTTTATATGTCTACATGGAAAGAGGATTTCTGTGTTTCTCAAAACTTATTCATCATTGTAGGGAAGATGGAAGGAATTTACTTAGAAAGAGTGTAAAGTAAGCTGATTATGATGATATGATATATAAGATGATATGATGTGTATGTAAATGTAATCATATGGGATGATATGTACATATGATGTGATGTGTATGCATATGAATAACATGGAAAAGATCAATCTAGGGCTGAAAGAAAAGTTGCACTGAGAGAAATGAGATGGGAAAATAGAATTGGGTGAATTTTATAACATAAAGAGGCATGAAAAATCATTATAGAGAGGAAAGGAGGTAATGGTCAATGCTTAAACTTTACCCTTTATATAAATTGATTCAGAGAGGGAAAAACAAGTCTTATCCTACTCAATGGAGTATAGAATTCTATCTTACCCTACAGAGAAATAGAAGGGGAATAAGACAAGGGAAGAGGGAGTTAATTAGAGGAAGGGACAAGTGAGGGGGTGACAAAAAGCAAAATACTGGTGAAGAGAAACAGAGAGAAAGGGAATAGAGGAGAATGTAAATGAGAAAATAGGATGAAGGGCAATACAAAGGTAGTAATCATAATGTTGAATGTGAATGGGATGAACTTACCCATTAAAAGGGAGCAGATAACAGAGTGGAGTAAAAACCAAAATCCTACTATATGTTGTATATAAGAAACATTTGAGGGAGGGTGACACACACAGAATCAAGGTACAAGTCTGGAAGAGAATTTATTATGCATTATCTAAAGTAAAAAAAGCAGAAATAGGAATCATAATACCTGAAAAAGCCATTGTAGAAATTGATCTGATTAAAATAGATAAGAAAGGAAATTACATTTTGCTAAAATTTACTACAAACAATGAAGTAATATCATGACTAAACATTTTTGCACCAAATGGCATAGCAGCTAGATTTCTAAAGGAGAAATTAAAGGAGATTATGGAGGAAATAGATAGTAAGAACATACTAGTGAGAGATCTCCTTTCCCTTTTAGAAATAGATACATTTAACCAAAAATAAATAAGAAAGAAAGGAAGTAAATGAAATGTTTGAAAAATTACAATTTATAGATATCTGGAGAAAATTGAATGGAGATAAAAAGAATATACATTCTTTTCAGCAGTACTTGGTTCATATACAAAATCAACCACTTACTAGGGTATAACAATAATGAAAACAAATGCAGAAAAGCAGAAATAATAAATGCAACTTTTTCAAGTCATAATGCATAAAATTATGATTAACTAGTGTCAATGGAAAGGCAAATTTAAAATTAATTGAAAACTAAATAATCTAATTTTTTAACTGTGTCAAAACAAAAATCATAGAAACAATTAGAGACTTCATTAAAGAGAATGAAACTGAGGAGACCACATATCAAAATCTATGGGATATAGCCAAAGCAGTACTCAAGGGAAAATTTATATCTCTGTGTGCCTATATGAGCAAAATGGAGAGGGTGGAGGATACCTATGAATTTGACTTACAACTTTAAAAAATAGAAAATAAACAAGTTAAAAATCCCCAGATAAAAGTAAATTGGAAATCCTAAAAATAAAAGAAGAAATAAATAAAAGAACTATGGAACTATTAAATAAGAATAGGAGGTGATACTTGGAAAAAACAAATGAAATATATAAAGTACAGCTTAATCTAATAAAAAAAAATTGAGAATCACATTAACAGTATCAAAGATGAAAAGGGTGATCTTACCTCTAATAAAGAGGAAATTAAGGTTTTAATTAAGAACTATTTGGGGCAATTAAATGGGTGAATATTTATAATAATATAAATTGCCTAGATTAACAAAAGATGAAATAGAATACTTAAATATTCCCATTTTAGAGAAACAAATTTAAAAAACCCATCAAGGACCTTCCTAGGAAAAAATCCCCTGGAATATATGGATTTAGAAGTGAATTCTATCAAACATTTAAAGAACAACTAATCCCAATACTATATAAAATATTTGATAAAATGAGCAAAGAAGGAATCTTACAAAATTCTTTTTATGACACAAATATGGTACTGATTTCAAAGCCAGGCTGTAAAACAGAGAAAGAAAAATATAGACCTATCTCCTTAATGAACATAGATGAAAAAATGTAAAATAAAATACTAGCAAAAAGGCTACAACAAATTATCACAAAGATTATCCAATATGATCAGTTTGGATTTATTCTAGAAGTTCAAGAATAGTTTAATATTAGGAAAAATTAATATAGGCACATAATTGACTATATCAATAATCAAACCATCAGTAATCACACAGTTATCACAATAGATGCAGAAAAATTATTTTAATAAATTATAACATGCATTCATTTTGAAAACTGAAAAGTATAGGAAGAAATAGACTTTAAAAAAAATAAGCAATATATATGTCTAAAATAATAAGCATGTACCATCTGCAATGGGGACAATTTAAAAGCCTTTGCAAAAAGATCAGGAGTGAAGCAAGGATGCCCATTATCATCTCTATTTAATATTGAACTAGAAAGCTTATTACTAGCAATTAGAGAAGAAAAAGAAATTGAAGGGATCAGAGTCAGCAATGAGGAGACTAAACTATCAATCTTTGTAGATGATATGATGGTATACTTTAAAAAAAAACAGAAAATAAACTAAAAGACTAGGGGAGATAATTAACAGCTTTAGCGAAGTTGCAGTGTACAAGATAAGCCCACATAAATCAAAAGAATTTCTATATATTTCAAAAAAACTCAGCAGCAAGAGTTAGATAAACTCCATTTAAAATTACTCTAGATAATATAGGAATCTATCTACCATGACAAACACAGAAATTATATGATCATAACTAAAAAACACTTGTCATACAATTAAAACTATCTAAATAACTAGAAAAATATTAATTGCTCATAGGTAGGATGAGCTAATATAATAAAAATTACAATTCTACTCAAAAATCAATTTTCTTAGTCAGTGCCATACCCATCAAACTACCAAAAATATATTTTAAGAGAATCAGAAAAAAATTATAATAATGTTCATCAGGAAGAACAAATGGTGAAGAGTATCAAGGGGAATAATAAAAAATATGTCTAGTATAGGGACCTAGTAGTACCAGACCTTAAATTGTACTATAAAGCAGTGGTCATCAAAACTATATGGCTATGAGACAGAATGGTGGACCTCAGGAAGTTAGTGTTCAGTAATCCCACAGATCTTGGATTTTAGGACAAGAACTCATTATCTGACAAAAAACTGTTGGGGAAAATTGGAAAACAGTATGGAAAAAATCAGGATTACATCAACATCTCACACCCTATCCCAAGATAAATTCAAAATGGATAAATGACTTAAATAAAGGGAATGTAATCATGAATAAATTAAGTGACCACAGAATAATACAACTATCAGATCTGTGGGAAATGGAGGAATTTTAGACCAAGCAAGAGATATAAAACATTACAAAATGTAAAATAAATTATTTTGATTGCATCAAATTAAAAAGCATTTGTACAAACAAAACCAATGTAACCAAAATTAGAAGGAAAGCAACTTGGGGGAAAAATCATTATAAAAAAGGGGCCAGCTGGGTAGCTCAGTGGATTGAGAGCCAGGCCTAGAGGCAGGAGGTCCTGGGTTCAAATCTGGCCTCGGACGCTTCCCAGCTGTGTGACCCTGGGTGGGTCACTTGACCCCCATTGCCTACCCTTGCCACTCTTCCACCTATAAGTCAATACACAGAAGTTAAGGGTTTAAAATTTTAAAAAAATCATTATAACAAAACTTTGACAAAGGTTTAATCTCCCAAATATATAAGGAACTAAGTCAATTTTTTTTTAAATCAAGCCATTCACCAATTGACAAATGTTCATTGGTGAATAGGCAGTTCTCAGATGGATAAAGAAATCAAAATTATCAATAAACACATGAAAAAGTGTTCTAAATACCTCCTGATTAGAGAAATGCAAATAAAAATAATTATGATGTACCGCCTCACACCAAGCAGACTGGCTAGTATGATAACAAAGGAAGTAATAAGTGTTGGATTGGATGTGACAAAATTGGAACACTAATGCATTGCTTGTGGAGTTGTGATTTAATCCAGCCTTTTTGGAGGATGATTTGGAATTACGCCAAAAGGACTTTTAAAAGAATGCCTGCCCTTTCATCCAGTCATAACATTCTGGGTTTATATCCCAAAGAGATAATGAGGAAAAATACTTGTACAAAAATATTTATAGCTCCTCTTTTTGTGGTGGCAAAAAATTGAAAATGAGGGAATTCCCTTTGATTAGGAAATGGATCAACAAATTTTGGTATCTGGTGGTGATGGAATACTATCATTCTGAAAGGAATGATGAACTGGAGGAATTCCACTTAACCTCCAGGAATTTATGCAGAGTGAAAGGAGCAGAACCAAGAGAACATTGTACAGAGAGACTAATATACTGTGGCACAATCTAATGTAATAGACTTTTCTAATAGCAGCAATGCAATGATTCAGGACAATCAAGAGGAATTTATCAGAAAGAACACTATCAACATACAGAGAAAGAACTGTGGGAGTAGAAATACAGAAGAAAAACATAATCGAACACTTGTTTGTATGGTTATACAATTGGGATATCGGTATTAAAAGACTACACTATTGCAAATATGAATAATATGTAAAATTGGAGATGGAGAATAATTGACATATTTAAATATGTATGCATTAATAGTGTCTTTGCATGTTTTTTTAATCTTGCATTGATATTGACAAATTTTATACTTTTCTCTTTGCTTTCTCCTACCTGGTTTAGCTATCAATCTCAATTATTTTTTTCTACTGGTACATTTTATTATAAAGCTGACCCAGAGAATTTGAAAGCTTTGCATCTATGTTCTTTGATTAAATCAGTCTGTACTTTTTTCCTGTTTTGGCTCTTTTTGGATTAGGTTATCAGTACTGGAGTTTTCTTGGACTCCTTCTTTACTTATTTTCCAATAATTTATACAAGATGAGAATTAGTTCATCTTCAATATTTGATAGAATTCACTTGTAAATCCATCTGGTCCTGGTGGATTTTTGTTTTAAAAGTTTGTTTATGGCCTATTCAATGTATTTTTCTAAAATAGGTTCATATTAATTTTTCCATTGGTATAGGCCAGTGATGGGCAAACTTTTTAAAGAGGGGGCCAAAGGAAAGGAAATGCTCATCTGTCAGTCTGTTTCTAAGGCAACTCTTTAGAAGTTTCATTGTATTTTATCCTATTCATTGTATTCATCAGATTAGGAATAATGTCACTGTGGCTTGATAGAACATTTCAGGGGGGTCTGCATCTGACCCAAGGGCCACAGTTTGCCCACCATTGGTCTAAGCAGTTTATATTTTTGTATTCAATCTTCCATCATACTTTCATTGTTACATTTTTGATGGGTTTTGGTAGAATAGTTCTTAATAACTGCTTTGATTTTTTTATTCATTAAAGGTATATTTACATTTTATATTCTTGATGCTAGTAATGTGTTTTTTTCTCTTTTTAAAACCATATTAAACAAAAATTGATCTATTCTGTGAATTTTCATTAAATTAAATCCTATTTTGTTTATTAATTAAGTCAATATTTTGATATAAATTCTGTTAATCTCACATGTATTTTTTAGGATTACTTTTTTGATATTTTACTGGAGATTTTTGTTTCATTTTTTCCTAGTTTGTTCATTGAGTACTAAATTCATTGACATGGTCTTTCTGTATTTTTATTGTAAGTATTTAGAGAAAGAAATTTTCCTCTAATTTCTGATTTTAGAGGTCCATATTTTTGTATAAGTTTTGTCATTATTATCATTCTGTACATAGTTATATGGCTTGTTCTTTAAATGACTCATTCTTTAAGATTAGATTACTTATTCTTCAATTGACTCTTAATATTTGTTACCATGGTCCCTTATTAAACATGATTTATTGCATTATGATCTGAATTTGATGAATTATGTGTTTCTGCTTTTATGCATTTAACTAATGTCTTTAATACCATAACATATGAAAAATTATTAAAAACTCTATTAATCATTTTGACTGTATACATTTGGAAATGAACAGAAAAGTATAATGAACTCAAGGAGATTAATACAATGTTATATTAATTAATTAATATTAAACTAAGTATGAGAATTATCCAAAAAGAACTGAATGGGAATTTAAAAAATACCATTTTCTAATTGGTATTTGGTACATATGCAAAAATTCAGCATATGATGGGGGAATTAAACATTTTAGTTAAACGCATAAAAGAATAAATGCTGGGGCAGCTGGGTAGCTCAGTGGAGTGAGAGTCAGGCCTAGAGACAGGAGGTCCTAGGTTCAAACCCGGCCTCAGCCACTTCCCAGCTGTGTGACCCTGGGCAAGTCACTTGACCCCCATTGCCCACCCTTACCAATCTTCCACCTATGAGACAATACACCGAAGTACAAGGGTTTAAAAAAAAAGAATAAATACTAAGTTCATTAAGTTCAGAACATAATGTTTGTATATGCAATATATTTAGAGCAAAAGAGGCCTTCATTTTACATATAAGGAAACTGAGATTTGGAACCAATAAGTGATTTGCCTGAAAGCCACATAGTTAATAGAAGAGCCAGAATTAAAACCAATTATCCAATTCAGATCCATTTTCCTTTCCCTGACTTACTATATTTATATACTATTATGAACAATACTACCTACCATAATATGTACAAATATATTCAGTGATGAAATTACATTATGAAGAATTCTTCATCCATATTGTACTTTAGATATTTGTCTATCTGGGCTACACAGACTTCTTTCTGTCTGGTGATGACAATATAACAAGCTTAGGGAATTGTAGGATGCTAGGCTAAGTAGAACACCAGAGGAAGATGTCTGGAGTATGTGGATATGAGAGAAATCAGGGTAGTTGTTGAGAGTTAGATCATGAAAGGCCCCCAAATTTTAAAAAATTGATGATAGAGACATAAACACTTAAAGATGAGCAACTGAAACTAAAATAAACAAATATATGATAGTTTAGATAGCAGGAATAAAGGAATATAAAGTAAAAATCCCAAATCCAGACAATATAATTTACAATATCTATCATTAAGATTCACTGATATAAATGGAGAAAAAAAGGTGAACATATTTGTTTTGTATGAATAGTTTAGCTAATGATAGCTTGAAATCTAATAAAATGATATATTAAAAGTATATCAGGTAATGGAGGCCTTCAATTCAATTCCACTCAATAAATATTTTGATGCACTTATTTCATACATGTCATTATTCAGGTGTCTCTTGTAGCCAAATACTGATATTTTTATATGTCAAAGACATCAATTTCATTGATAAGAAATTCCCTATACCTAGAAGAGTAGAAATCTTTTATTATTTTGTGTGATGTCTATGAGAAGTTCTATGGCCAGAAAACTTTCAATTATAAGAAGACTCATGATGAGGATATCTGAATATAGCTAAGTTATTCTTCATGCATAAGACATACAATTACTAGTCATACCAGTCTTTCAATATCTTATTAAATAGCTGCATGTAATATATAGAATGTGATAATTTTAAAAGTTAGAAAAATAAAAAATATACATTTAAATAAATTTTAACATTGATTATTAATATTGGTGATTTTTAATTGATAATTTTTTTATAATTTTAGAGGTCACCAAGACTTGATAATATTTTTCTACATTTCCTAAATAAAAATTATTATTTTTTTAAAATTCTCATCATGAGATCATTCATAATGGAAAATCTTCTGGCTATAGTAATTGTTATAAGCATCACAGGAAAACATAAAAGGTTTCTAATTTGCAATTAAAGCTTAGAGAAGTGCAGGAGGCACTAAGAGATAATTGACTTGACTAATGTCATCCAAAAGTTTGAGTCAGAAGAAGCACTAGAACCCAGAGCTTCCAGACCCTAAGCCTGACTCTTAGGCCACCATATTGCAGCTGCAACTATATTTCAGACTAAATGTGAAAGCCAGGAGAGAAATCATGGGAGACATAGTTTTTGTAATTGCAATAAATGATAATATTAATTCTAATTAATAACCAAAAATGATTACCTATTCCTTACCAGAAATCCAGAAAATTCTGTCAACCAGATCGGAGGAACTATAGTAAGTAGAATGCCTGCCTAATCCTCTATAATTGGACACCACTAACCTTCCCACAAAATCACACAGAACACAAGGCTTATATTTTCAGAAGGTGGAGTCATGGCAAAGAAACCTGTGGGCATAAAAGACATAAAAGTTCTGAAAACCATCCTTCTGAGCCAAGAAACCTAACTAGATTTGACCCCAGATGCAATGATTGAGAACTAAATTTTTTATTAAAGAGACTGATCATAGATAAAAAATAGGAGTTGGCAAGATTATTTATATTCTGGTCATAATGTATTTTGATCTCTTAGATGTGCTGATATATATGATCACCCTGTACCATTGCACTTCATCTCTTCTGCTTAGCTGAGAAAGGTAAAGGCCCTACCAGTAGCTTCCCAAATTGGGTTATTTGATTAATATTTTAATAGGATAGTCAAGAATTGGGCAAAGAGAAAGAGAAACAGTTCCTTTTGGGACTTTCATCTGCATTGTTTCTGGGGTACTCTGGAATATTATCTGCAGGAAAGGAATTGACTTCCCTTTGGCCATATCTTTTCTAGAGCCCTCCCTTCAATAGATATCTTATCATTTATTACTTCATCACCACTCCTACCTAAATACTGTGTCACTTCAGGAAAAAATTCCACATTTTTTATCTGCTGACTAAAGGATTGCATCAACGAAAGGCTTTAGAGATTACTTATTAAAACCCTGTTATTTCACAGATATGGAAACTGTATCCTAGAAAGAAGAAATAATTTATCCAAAGTTACATGATTATTGTAAATATTACAATAAATTTAGAAGTAAAGAATGTTATGGAAACAATATTTGTTTTAGTTAGAAGAGAGCCCCTGTCATCAGATCAAAGAGTGAAAATACAGTGTAAACTTGCCTTAAAGTGTGAATTGAATGGGATCCTTTACTTACTATTAGAGATTTATGATTCAATGCTCCTCTACTCTATGAATCATGAATGGTCTTGATGAGAGTTAGAAGGAGTAATATAACTCCATTTGTTTTCCAGAAATGAGGGAGAAAACTTGGGATTCCTTATTCTCTACAGGTTCATAAAAGGTGAAAGAATTTGAAAAGTAAAGTAATGCCTTGTAAAACTATGATGATATCCCAACTCCTAACATATACATTAGAAATGTTGGGGAATTTCGCCTTTGTTGACAACTGCAGCTCTCTCTTGGTTAAGCTGAATTACCACACTCCTGAGGAGAGGGATCATTCACCCTTGGTATTGTGTAGTATAAAACCTCATATGTACGCTCTTTTTATTTCAGTTCATATGATTAGGTTTCCTTACTTTTGCTAAACATATACATAATGGTACTGATATTTGGGTGAACGAGAGTCAAGCTTTGGATACATGACTCAGGGAGCTCCTTTCACATTAAGGAATATCAATTAAAAGTTTTAGTTTGAACCTGAAAAATTATTAATTCTTCAATAATCTCTCTCTTTCTCTCACATTTTATATTTAGTATATATTTACATATATATGTATGTAGGTATATGAGAAGCATAGTATTTAGAATATTTTCACATTAAAAAGGCTTATATTATCTTCCTGAGTTCTCAGATCCTTACTAGCTGTTTGACTCTAGGAAAATCTCTTAAACTTGTTTACCTCAATTGCCAAACATATACAATGATATGGAAACAAAAGAAGTGAATCACTTCACTGCCTTTGTCAAGACAACCCAAATGGTGTCTCTAAGAATCAGAAATGAGTGAACAAAGAAATATTTTTCTATGATTAGACAAACACACACACATTTTCTCTCATTTTCTATCTCCATTTCTCTAGATGGTTAGTTCTATCAGGGCACAGGAGAGATACTCACCTTATAGTGAGATAGAAGACAGAAAAATAAAAATCCCATCAGACTCAACTGGCTTTAGTTTATAACATCACACTTGTTATTCTCACAAGTCAGGAAGGACCTCCTTGCCCTAAGGGATAACAAGTGGGACTGGTAGGGTAAGAAGGAACCAAGTAGTCACTAAAAGTCAAATGTGGTCACAAAACAATAGACTGGGTCACAGGGACAAAGCATTTTCCTTGTGACTTATTATTGATAAAATCTAAGCAGTCCATTAATAGTGGCATAACAAGAAATTATAGATTCATTGGAGTACAAGGGAGATTGAAATTTCTTAAGTCAATTCTTTTCCTAGTTGCACTCCCTAATGACTATAACCATCATCATCCCAGACAATAGCATGAACAAAGATATTCTGCTCAAACATAGCAATAAAACTCAAAGCATGAGAGGAGTGGCTTTTCTGAAGGCAATAGATGATTTCCCACAATGACTTTATGAGGCTGAAGCTTTTACATGGCATCACCATTCTTCCTCCAGGTCAAAGATGATGACATTCACCCTCTGCTCATTTCCCCTTCAGAAGACTTTCCATCTAAGCTCAGAAGTTGGCTAGGGGGGTCCTGTGAGCTGGTCTGGGTTGGATTCTGTGTCACTGTAAACATAAGAAAGTAACCTAGAAATCATTGGGATAGCATGCTGAAATTAGATGGCAGGAAATGTACTTTCTCTTCATTTCTGACTTTCCCACATTTTGGCAATTATATTATAATTAATTTGGGAATCCCAATTGGTGACATACTTCCTTTAGGCTCCATCTTACTCCAAGGGAAGTAGATGAGAAATTGTGGCATATATATAGGACGCAATATGTGAGTCTTATATCCAAAGAAATTAATGTACAATGTACATGTATGATACTGGTTCCAATAATTTGCTCAGTTTAATTAGTATTTAGCAATTGTTATCATAATGAGATCAAGTGATATCTAATCTAAGCAGTTTAAATTATACTGAGTCTACAAATAAAGATGAGAAAAATGAGGCAAACAGAACTGAGTAACTTGCTCAAGGTCACACAGCTATTAAGTGCCTGAGGCAGTATTTGTATCCAAGAAGAGGAGTCTTTCTGACTCCAAAGCCAGGACTCTGTCTACTTCCCTACTTAGCTGCTCAATGTATACTGAAATACAGCATAGACAGCCTTAAGAGGAAGTGGGTTCCTCCTCTCAGGAGGTCTTCAAAAAGAGGCTGGGTGGTATTTGTCCTGTATTATGTTCATGGGGATCTTTTCACACGTAGATTGAACCAAGTGACTATAGAGGTTTTTTCCAACTCTCAGTTTTTTTAAACTGTATTAAAATTGATACTGTGAATTAGTTTCCGAAATAGAAGAGTAGAAAGGTCTAGGCAATAGGAGTTTAGTGACTTGGCCAGAGTCACAAAGCTAGGAAGTATCTGAGGAAGATTTGAACCTACAACCTCCCATCTCTACACCTGGCTCTTAATCCATTGAACCAACCAGTTGTGCCACCACCAGCAACGACTCTCACTTTTTCTGATGCTCTGACTCTGCAACTCTTGGCAAGTGTCTTTATCCCCTAGAAAAGTAAAAATAAAGACAAAGAAATTTGTTAGGTGTGCTCTCAGATTCCTCACAACACATTGATTTCTTATTACCATCATTGTTCCTTCCCTATAGAGGGTAGGAGAGTCTGAAACATTTTTCTCAGAAAATAGAGACACCTATTTTGTGATTCCTGTAGAATCCATCAGGTATGTGAGGCCTGAGGGTCTTACAGTAACATTGGTAGAGGAAACTACTGATGAGGAAGCATTCTCAGCTGTTATGAACAAGTACCTAATCCAAAACTCATAGTCTAAAAGACTGGCTTGGGGCAGTAGGAGTTTAGTAAGATTTCTTAATATCCCATAATTGGAATTTGAATAGAATATTTCTGAATCCAAGGCAGGATTCTTATCTGGGACTCCAGACTGTATCTCTCATAGGCCTAGACTAAAAAGAAATTAATATTTATTTACATGTATAAATGTTATTTATCCAAATAAACACAATGAAAACTCCCTGAACACAGCCAGAAATTATATTTTTCTCCAGCATTTAGACCAGTGGCTGCCACAGAAGTAGTATTTATTGGTCAAAAGGTGTGAAAAACTCTTTCATCATGAATGTCTAAAAAAGGTATAAATGAGAATTAGTGACAGCCTGATGCAATTCATAGTCTATGTCATGTTAGTGCAGATATATATATATATATTGGAGATTTGGAGATTATCTGGGAAGGGACGTGCAAAGAGGGCATTGCGATATAAGGGATTAAAGGGGAGATTTTTAGGGAAAGTTTGTAATAGAAGATAAGATTTGAGCTGAATCCTGAAAGAAGTCAAAGAAGCCAGAAGGTAGAGATGAGATTGGAAAACATTCCAGTCACAAGAACCTGGAGAGAAAGCACAGAGATAGGAGGAGTGATGGGAGTAGTAAGAAGACTAATGAGTGGCCCTAAATATGGGTAGCTGATGATGTAAAGAGCTGCAAAATATAAGAAAATTGTAAAGATAGTAAGAGATCAAGATGGTTTTTTAAAAGTCAAGAATAGAGTGTGAAGGAACTAAAGACAAGTTAGACCCACTGAGAAAAAGCAGCTCTAAAAGAAATGCTTGTGACTTTGCCTGGAAGGTCATGGCAAGACCATATCTCAAAATAGCAGCTCAAAAGTATTGTCTAGCTGTAACCCAGATAAAGACATCTCCTGTAAGCTTCCTTCATAATCATCTTTGAGTTATTCATTATTTCAATAACCAAAGAAGCTTTTATAATGTCAGCATCAAATGACTCCGACTCTCATTTCCCCTGCTTGCATTTGTAGAAGTGCCTTAGAAATGTTTTGAGTAAAGTCTTTTCATAAACACTATTCTGTGGGAAAGTTATGCCTCTTAAATGAGGGAAAGTTTAATGCTTTTCCTTCTATAAAAATCTTTCTCTTAGTCATAATAAACAGAAGACGTAGCTACATTCTTTGCACTGTGTTTTGCCTGCTCAGCTTTATCTCTCCCAGTGATGCAGGTGTTTTTTTCTTTCTATCCATCTTTTTCTTTCTTTCTGTTTTTCACTTGCAAGGAGCCCGGTCCTTGTAAAGCTGACTCTGTCTCTCTCTACATGGCTGTGAGGGTGGGTTTAATCCCAGCTCTCCTAGAGTTATATCACTTACTAGAGAAGAAAGAGGATACCTGCACTTTATTCATTTACTTAGAGGGAAAGATTCAAGTTTTTTCTTATTACAATGGCATCAGCTTCCATTTGTAGACATATACTTTAATTTTAAAGAAAGGTCTTTCTTTGTATGGACCTTTAAATATCCATTATGTGAAATTTTCTAAAAGGCCTTTTCTATACTCATATAATTTAGTGGTGTTAATTGTATGAAGACTCAGATACTAAAATATTTAATTTGTATACATTGCCTTCACAATAATAAACTATTCTAGTATCACCTATTTAAATTCAATTAAGTTGTGGAAAATAATTTTTAAAATATATTTTAATAATCCCTTTTCCAAGTTTTGCTTGAAAAAAATTTCCCCTACTATTTATGATTGAAATTGGTTTGTTTATATTGTTTCTTTCTCTGCTTTTTTCCTACTTGTTTTAGATATCAACCTCCTCCATTTCTGCTCTGATGCCACATTGGTTATTCTTACATAGGAAAGCATTTTCTCATTGATTCAAACCATGCACAATAATTTAGTGGGGACAATCATAGGCAACAGTCTGCAACCTTTTTGGCCATGAGAGCCATAAATGCCTGCAGAAGGAGGAGGATGGAGGTGGAAGACTCTGGAATATGGGGCAGGGGCTGAAGGGCCCCCTGGGGCACATCCTGGGGCTCTGCACAGACAGGCGGGTTGGGAGGTGGAGCCAGATATGGCTCAAGAGCCATATGTTGCCAACCCCTGATCATAGGTATGCTGCTAGAGATAGATAATTCAGAACTGCTACACATGCTGGAGTCTCCAGAATCCCTCTGTTCAAAGGTGGAGGGAGCCTTGGCATATTGCAAGCTCATCGTGCCAAGAAGGAAGCTGTTCAGAAGAAGATAGCTGTGGTTGCTGCTACCTCTTAAGAGCAGAAAAACCAGATATTCCAAAGCTTCACAGTCCCTTCATAAATGTTTACTGAGCATGTGGAGACTTCTTCACTGTACTACAGACTGGACAGTAGATGGCAGAAGAAGCTGCTGCCATTCTGTATGTTTTTCTTTGGGAAAAATCAATTTGAAAGGCTAATTCTTCAAAAACTTTAAAAGTTTTTCAGTGGTCAGATTTCAGTTTCTTGTGTGTAGCTTGGACACTGTTAACCTTTAATT
This sequence comes from Gracilinanus agilis, assembly GCF_016433145.1. NCBI lineage: Eukaryota > Metazoa > Chordata > Mammalia > Didelphimorphia > Didelphidae > Gracilinanus > Gracilinanus agilis. The sequence goes on along the minus strand of NC_058131.1, from coordinate 184,277,674 downwards.
TAATTTAAATTTTCTCTTCTAAAAAAAAGCTTTTCTGATAGTATTTTGTTTTGATTTTATCCAGGAATTGGTTTTATTTGAAATATCCAATTTACAGTATAGGAAAGTGTTTCTCAGTAAAGAAGTAAAACCTTTAAAAATATTATTACTAATGTTGTTATTGTTAATCTAATTATTTCCTTTATCTGTTATCTGAATTTTTCCAAATTAAATACTGTCACCTATACAGAAGGATAATTTTGTATCTTCTCCCATTGTTTATACATCTTAATTATCTTCATTCTTTTACTGTCTACCTAGCTCTACTAAAGTTATATAACTTACTAGAGAAGAGAGAGGACACTTGTACATTATTCATTTACTTAGAGGAAAAGATTCAAGTGTTTTCTTATTACAGATGTTATCAGCTTCCATTTGTAGACATATACTTTAATTTTAAAGAAATGTCTTTCTTTGTATGGACCTTTAAATATTCATAATGCTAATTTTCTCAAAAGTCTTTTGTAAATCCATTCTTATAATTTATTGGTTTTAATTGCATAATGACTCAGATACTGAAATATTTAAATTCTATACATTACCTTAATAATGTTTAAGTATTCTAGTATCCCTCATTTAAATCCAATTTAGTTGAGGAAAATAATTTTTAAAATATATTTTAATAGTCTCTTTTCCAAGTTTTCTTGAAAATATTTTCCTTGGTATTTATTACTAAAATTGGTTTACATTGTTTCTTTCTCTGCTTTTTCCTACCTGGTTTAGATCTGCTCTGAAGCTACATTGTGATATTAATTTGAAGGTTTTTTGAATAAATTCCAGAATATTCAACCAAGACAGAGAAACTTTGAACACATGGCAAATAATAGATTGTTTGCCTACCCTGATGGATCATCCTCACTTAGGACCCAGAGGTTCATTGCTAATGGACTAGCTAACAGGAGTCAAATTGTTTTGGCCAGAGCAGCTCTTAAAGAATTGAACCTAAGAGTAGAAAGATTAGAATTTTCAGTAGAGGAAACACTCAAAACAATGAAATTCTGCCTCTGGATGAAGTGTTGACTAAAATAGGGAGAGGTACTAGACCTGGGATTTTATCAGTATAGAAAACTTATAGGTAATGAAATTCCCTCTACCAATGCAGATCTATATTTTATTGTCACTTCAAGTCTTATAAAATTGACTAAAGTGCTGAGAGGGTTATGACTTATCCAGGGTTCCAAGCAAATATGTCAGAGGTGGAAATTGAATCCAAATCTTCCATTACTTCAGTGTGAACTATCCAATTTACCACATTGACTATCCTCCATACAAAAGAATATAAACTCTTGATTATGTTTTTGGTATAGATATTTCATTTCTACAAATGAAAAAAAGACCCAGGAATAATTTCTGCCTGAAAATGCATACTTTCCAAATGAGGTATTCTTTATTAATATAAAAGTAACAAACATTCAATACATTTCTATTTCTCTCATCATCTGTATACAGTCTGACTACACTATGTTTTCATATTTCTATTTTTAATCTACGATCTTAATAAGCAGCACATGGCTTTCTTATTATAACAGTAGCCTATAAAGTTAAATTTTTTTTAGACATCTGTCATAAGAACAGGTGCCACCTTTCGAATAACATTCAATTGTATCAGTCGTGCCATGTCCTATGGAAAAAAGAAAAAGAAAGTCTCAGAATCTTTGTTTACAGCCATATATAAATTATTTTGTATTCTGAATCAGAATTCAAAGAGTTTAGCTCTTAATATAATATTCATTAATGTGATTTTAAAATCTTAATCTCAAGGGATATCCATCGATTTGGGAATCCATCAGAGAAGTCATGGTATATGATTGTAATGGAATACTGTTGTTCCATAAAAAATAGCAAACAAATTGATCAGAAATGACCTGGAAAACTTGTACAAAGTGACATAAAGTGAAGTGAGCAGAACCAGAAGAACACTGTTCCCAGTAACAACAATAATGTATATGATTACCAACTATGAATGATTTAACTATTATCAATAAGGCAAAGATCAAGGGCAATTACAAAGGCTCATGATAAAAAAGGATTTCCACCACCATAAAAGGAACAAAGTCCAAATACAGATTGAAACATGCTGATCTTCACTTTATTTCATCAACTAATTTTTCTCAAGAAGAAGAAATATATGTCTTGTTTCATAACATGGAAAATATGTGTGATATGAGAGATAATATATCTTCAATCTATATTATATTACCTGACTTCTTGGGAAGTGGGGAAAAGTAGGAGGGATGGCAAAAAAAATGAAATGTAAATTTTTGGACATAACTAATATAAGAATGTTTTCCTCTTGGATAAGCATAATTTATTACATATTTATAACAAGTCATATATATTTTACTATAGTTATATTACATATTTCATTACTATATATTAAAAATTAAAATAAATAGTAATTCAAAAGAATTAATCTTTCAATAATTGAGTTAATGTGGTTAAATTGAAAGAACCAAGAACTTGTAAATAGGAAAACTGGATTATTTTACCTCTTTGAACCTGCTTAAATATCTATAAAATGGGGCTAAACACACTTGCCTAAGGTTGCCTCCCAAAATTGTGCAAATAAAATTTGGATAGGGATTGGACCTTTTTCTCTTGGGATGGCATAGGTCTTACTTTATCTCTTAAACTCCTATAACCTTCTTTTACCTATACAAACAAATACGCATTTTTCTGATTATATTTAAATGATCTCTTCTGACCCCAAGTTTTCTATCCAGTCTAATTACATACTCCATCCCTTTATTCACTCTATAGCCCAGTCAAAGTAATTTTCTCTTTGTTTCTCATAAAAGAGGACTCTATCATCTCTGGCTCTTTGCACTGACCATCTCCAATTTCTCTCATTTTTCATTCTCTTTTATCATTTTGACCTCTTAAAAACAATAATTTCCTTCAAAACTCAGCTATGTTATTTTTCAATTTATCCCATCCTCCATTTCCACAGTCCCACCTCCTTTAATCTATCTTTACCCTACCTGTGCCAGCAAAGAAGATCACAAAAAACAGCATAATAACCAACTGGAATATCTTCATTGTGACTGGTAAACTGGAACCTGGAAATGATAAGAAAGGTGAGAGGAGACCACTTCAGTAGAGACCTGGAATATACAGGACAATGTAGGCCAAATCAGACCAAGCCAGGCTTAGTTTACCTTGGCTCAACTCAGTTCAGCTCCTGAATACATGAGGCTGAGTAAGGGAAGTTTCCCAGGAAACCACAGAGCTCCTGTATTTATAGGACAAGGAGATTGCCCAACAGAACATTGATATTTAAAACACAAATATTTTAATCCACAGTGAAAATCTAAATAATCCCACATGTTAATTAAACAAAGATGAATCCAAGTCATGTGGACTCCTTTCCTTCCTTCTGGCTATAAATGGATTAGGAGAATTAAATTGAATGTTTTGACTAAGGAAATTTCTAATAGGCAACTTCTCCTAAAAAGTCAGAATTTCCCCTGCTTAGTAATATTGAGGAAGTTCTCCTACAGAGTTTCTTGAAAATCCTAAGAGAAACTCACTCTTCCACAAGCCTGAAGATAAAATATTTACAAGTCTCACTGAAAAGAAAATTGAACATTTATCCTAAGCTAGTTTAGGGAAACACATGATAGAAAGTGACTCCTGCAATAAGGTATTCGTCTTACTTTAAATAGAATTTACACACTGATATCCAGCATCTCTCCAATAAGCAGTGATCTATGGCAATTGAGGACAGATAAGTAACAAATTTCACTGGAGAGGGAAGGATAGAAGGGAAAACCTAACAGTTGGAAAAAGAGCAAAGCATTCTGGGGAAATATTTGGCATGAAAGTTGCAGGACTAGTTATTATAATGAGAAAATCCTCCATTTTCAATGACTGGGAAGAAGAGGAGATAAACAAATAGTTTCAGAATTGTTGAATAAGTCTATTTGATCGAAGATATCAGAGTTGACATGTTAGATAAAGCGACAGGTGTTTCTTATCCAAGCACAGTAATTTTTAAAATTGGTAATGAAACTATCTGCCTAAGTATAATTATATTTCTCTTTGAGAGGGAATTTTGTCTCCTCATATGTTCTGTACATGTAAGAAATTATTGACTTGTAGGAACAGCTATATTCAATGCTTTCCTCAGCTGGGGGTTTGGGTCTATGATGATCTTCCAGGATTATTTTTGTTCTCTCCTAGATGACCCAGCCGGGACTATCTTTATTAAGAAACATTAATTTCCTGTTGTCAGCAGTGAATAAGCATTATACAGCTACTTTGTATACTAGGAACTGAAGTATGTGCAGAGAACAGTTAGAGATTTTACTTAATAAACTTAATTAAGATAACTAATTAACTGGGTTCTGTAGAAGGATGTGTTAGAGGCAGGAAGGATATATATATATATATATATANCATAAGTGATCTACAATGCTTGTTTGTTGATTGTCAATCAATAAATACTTATTAAGTTCCAGGAATTGAGCTAGTTGATGTAAATATGACAAAAGTGAAATAGTCACTCTACTTGAGGAGCTTACATGCTATCAGGAGAGATAATATGTACAACTAATACAGAATATATATGCAAAAATGAATAAAAATGGATACAAGACTACTGGGGAGAAGTGAGGGGATGTATGGGGATCAAGAAAGGCTTCATAGTGGCCACTGGGCTCAAGTCTGAAGAGAATAGAATATAGTAAAAGTGAAATTTGGGAAATGCCATCTAAAAGTATATATATATATATATTTTCTATGGACATGTGGGAACTATCGAACTACATTTCCTGTGGTCCAACAGGTTTCTGGTTCCGGTTCTTTGGGCGTGGGAATGCTTGCGTCACCACGCAGAGAACAGTTTAAATGGGAGGAGAATCAAAAGTAAGCCTCTTTAGCTGCTCTCTTTGGCTACTGGGCGCAGGAGGAGAGGGGAGGTAATTATGGCTGAAGCAGCAGTTTTGAATTCTTACAAGTGTGTGGTCTAATGAATTTATCTATCATAATGGCTTTAATTAAACTACTAATTTCTATTATTATATCAGCCTTCATTATTTTTAATCTTAATAATTATGGCAACCTTACGAAGTTTGGATTAAGAATTCTCAATTTTCTAGATAGTCTAAGAGGAAGCCATGAGGCTCTGGGACCCAGAATCTCAGAAGCGATCTTTTTCCTAGCCCAGTCCTCTCCCGATTTTCCCCAGCTTAGAGGCTGTTTTACGGGGAAGAGAGACAATGGCTTTAATGGCTGCTGGACTGCGAATTATTTTGCTCAATGCCCCAGGCCTGGTGGCCCTTACAGAAGCAAAAATGCTGAAGCCCAGCCAGTGTGTCTCTGCCGCTGATCTACTGACTCCATTCCTATCCCTTCCTTCCGCATCACGTTCCTACCTACTTTGATCTCCGCACCTTTTCCTGACTCACCAGAGCAGACTTGCTGGTGCTGCTAATCCTGTTCTGAGCCCAGAACCCCGAGCCCCAACAGCAATGAGCCCCAGCTGCTGCTTTTGCTGAGATTTTCGGAGACTTCTGCCACTACTGCTTAGGCTTGGGTAGTATATTTCCACTACCCTCTCTTGGTAATGGCCTGCATTCTAGCCCTCCACTTGTTTCTCTAAATACCTAATTTAGGCAACCCCCACCCACACAAGCTCTACACGTGGGATTTTCTACAAAACTGACCTAAGCTTTTCTCTAACCCCGAGCCCAAGTGGACCTAGCGTCTGAACCTCTCGGGTGTATGACCAATTCAAACTTTTGCGATTATTAAAAACTGAACTTAGGGGAAGAAATTTCACCCCATACCTGCTCAGAACTTTGAGCAAAGACTGATAAAAAAAACCTTTCAGAACTGAATGACTTTTAAAGAGACTTTGTATCTTACTGTATTTTGCTAATTCGTTTTGTAAATTAATCTTGCTTATTTCATTGATTTTCCTGTTACACTTAATCATTTTAAGTTAATGAAGTTTGTGGCTGCTAGATTAATTCTGTTTATGATTTTATTGTAACTCCCAAATAATGAGAAAAATCTATTAGAACTGGTAAGAGGTTTTGACCAGCTTGTTGATTTGATACTACTGGATCTTATAGAAGCACATGTCTTTTAAAATTTATTCTGTCTTGTTTATTTAAAGAACCTTGAAAGTTTCCATGCTTTGAGAATTAACTTGTAATTTTACAAGAGGTATTTTTAACTCTTACTTTAAATCCTTAAGAATTGTTGTCTTAAAGGATAAAGCTTTTATATATTTTATTATAAGAGAAATTACTGCCTTAAATGGGTAGAAGCATTTCCTACCCAGGATTTTTTTTTAAAACAGGAAGCCAAGGAGCTCCTGTATATTCTTATCTGAGGATAATTTAGACCAGAAGGTTTCTTTTTTTAAATACAAGATTTTCCTATGGAAGCAATAACAGAATTTGTTGAGAAACTCTTAGCCAAGATTTAAAAGTTGTAACAAGTATATGATTTTAAACATCATTGTTTATTGTTTTTAAATGTGCTATTGGAAATAATGGTACTCTATTTGAATGTGCATTGTGAATCTGCTATTTGTAAGATCCATTTACACTCACAGAATGAAAATCTCATTTTTGGGTAACAAAACCTTTCTACTTCTAAGCTATATATATATTTTTGATTTTTAAAAAACATTTTTTTAATTAGAGCAATTGATTTTTTCCTTTTTCTCATCTTGTACTGGAAGTACATATATAATCATTATTTATCTTTTTTATAAGCTTAATGCAAACACTTGAAGAGCCTTGAGACTATAGCACTGTGATTAAATGCCTCTCTGATTCCAGAAGGGAACATAAAGCCGTTATTTCATGCTAAAGAAAGCACATGGTCAGAGACTTGACTGACTGAAATCTGCATGGATTGCAGAGTTCTATGCCAATACCTTAGGGCTTGGAAATTGGGGTTTGAGTCCTGGAGTCCCAGTCTTTTCTAAAAATTTAGAGGACATGGGTCCCCTCAACTTAGATTCCTAAAAAGCACCTAAGATTGGTTATTTATTTGGCTCACTTCCCTAAAAAGCTGATGGTAAATCAAATCAGAGAAAGACATTTCCTTTAGTCCTGGCCTTGAATGGGTAATTGCAAACTGCTGAATTCATTTTAATTAGACCTTCATTCAAAGGTCTAAGTTTATTTTCCCTACATTTTTTGCACATTTTACATTTCATTCACAAGTTAATTTTTTCTTCTTTTTTCTTGAATTTTATTCTTTGTATTTTGCCAATTGATTTCATATAACCCCCGGGACTCAGCCACTCATCCTTAGCAGACCTGTTTAGAATTTCCCTCAGGGGGATGGGATGTCTGTTAAGTTTTTTAAAATTTGATAATGTCAAAATATATGTATATTTAACTCTTTTAGGAGTAATTTCAGGGGGAATTGTATAAATCTTAGAAGAAAATGTATGTTTTGTAAACTATAATGTAAAGTTTAAATTCTTTTGAGAATAATTTCAGGATAAGGATCTTGCCATCTCCCCAGAATCAAGACGACGAACCTGTTTGGTGAAGACACCATGAAGATGTCTGAAAAGCCTTCACTGTACCATGAAGACCAAATTTGAACTTTGGGGTGCAGTTGATTGAACTATGGGGAGTGGAAATTGAGTTGAATGCAATTTGTTCTAATTGTACACTGTTATACCAATAAGGGACTGCCCCCAAATTAATTTTTTGTCAATGCGGCTAGTTTTATCCATTTGTTTATCCATTTATTTTATCCCCCAAATTCCTAAATTTTAGAAGTTGTCTATTTTTACAGGTCCCACGAAGAAAAAGGGCTAACTTTTTTTTTGCCGGACCACAGGGGGAATTGTAAAAGTGAAATTTGGGAAATGCCATCTAAAAGTATATATATATTTTCTATGGACAAAGAACTATAGAACTACATTTCCCATGGTCCAATGGGTTTCTGGTTCCGGTTCTTTGGGCGTGGGAATGCCTGCGTCACCACACAGAGAACAGTTTAAATGGGAGGAGAATCAAAAGTAAGCCTCTTTAGCTGCTCTCTTTGGCTACTGGGCACAGGAGGAGAGGGGAGGTAATTATGGCTGAAGCAGCAATTTAGAATTCTTACAAGTGTGTGGTCTAATGACTTTATCTATCATAATGGCTTTAATTAAACTACTAATTTCTATTATTATATCAGCCTTCATTATTTTTAATCTTAATAATATATATATATGTATATATGTATGTATGTATGTATGTATGTATGTATGTATGCTGGGATTAGCTCAACAGGTTGGGGAAAACAGTTAGAAGGGGTTTTGGCAGTTAGAAGGCTTAACTGCCAACATAGGTCCACCTAGCCAGGGAGTCTGAGAAACTAGCAAGTAAATGATATGAACATGAGGGTTTATCACAGGTTTAATTAAAGAAAACTATATTCTAAAGGATGGGAATAGGGTTTTCTATACTTCCAGACTATGGGCAAACCACAGGGTCAGAGAATGAACTTATCTACTCTGAATTAAGAACTAAAGCAAGACAGGGTACAAAGAATAGCAGGAAAGAAGTGGGTATCCTCACTGCTGAGTCCTGTCACACTCCAGCAATGTTTGCAGCTCTTCCAGGTCTACAGTCTGTATTCTTTCAGATGGGTAGGCCTGGGAGCTAAACCAGCCCAAGTTAACCAGCAACTCAGGTTGGGTTTTATAGTATCAACCAAAACCTCCCACAAGCAGATGACTGTCTTCCTTCTGGATCCCAGGATATCAGGGTACAAACTCCATTTCATCTGTGGTCTACAAGGGGGGCCATTACTACTTGTCCCCAGCCAACATGGAGTTCCTCTCAGAGAAAGAAGCAACACTTCCTGCTTCCTCATTCCATTTAGAATCCTTCAGCTCTGCTTGCTAAGCCTCCTAAATCCTAATTTATTAAACTTCCTCACAACAGTTCCCCCTTTGCACAAAGCCAAAATTAACAATATTTTACTATTTGTGCTCTACAAACTAAACTAAAATTCTAACCCAAAATAACAAACAACCTACACTAACTCTATTCTTATTTAACACTATCCTACTCTACCCTACACTAGGGATATCAACAAGGAAAGGTAAAAGAATAAATACATTGAACAGTTACGTAGTTCAAAGCACAAAGTAACAAGTAACAATGCAAAATTTTCAACAAAATTAACAAAATCAACAATAAATATGAAATGTCAACACAAAATTCAAAACAAACATTAAACACAACACCTAATCTAATACACAAACATTCTACTAACTAATAAATGCAAACAATTTTGGAACTATATTTTAACACAGCATTGCATAAGTCTTTACATCAAAATTACAATAAACCATTAAACTCACTTATGCAAATTACATTTAAATGTTTGCAACTGAATTATATCAAATTATTCACAGAATTTACATTTATACATATATACATATGATACATACATACAATATATACACAATATATACATATATGATATACAAATATATGTATACATAATATATACATATCAAATATACATATGTACACCCTTTACATACATACAATACTTACACTATAATACAATTTACAATATACACATACTATTTACACATCTATTTACGTTATTTTGTGATATGTGATCTGTAGTATGTTATATGTTCTTCATATAATGCAATTTTGTTATGTTTGTTGTATTTGCACTTTAATGTATATTAGTACCTTATCTTATACTCTAATCTAATCTAGTACTATTTCTATTTCACAAAGCTATTCTAGACTATCCCTATGGTATTAGTATATTAGTCTAGCTACATCTACCTAAATAACTAACTAATCGTTGTTAGTAATTAACTATCCTTTGTAAGTACCTACTTATCCTCTAGCTAATTCTAATTTTGTTAGTAATTATACAATGTTTCATTCCATGAAGAACACAATGTATCCTAACATATTTGTGTTGTATGTATCTGATTTGTTATGTTGTTTCTTTGCTATCTTGTGTTGCAACATGTTACTATTGAATGTATGATACCTACCAAAACTTCAGATCTCCTTCAGATCTCCTTTTTCCTTATGATGTTCCATTCTCCAAGGAAATCTTCTCTTCTCTCCTTTTTCCTCTTCTCCTTTTCTTCATTAAAGTTATTGATAGTTTTATGTGTAATGATGGATGCATCTGAGCATATAGTGATACTCATTGCATTACCCAAAATACTTTCAAACCCTTTATCCAAATTGTCCATGATTAATCCTCTTCTTTAGGAAAATTCTTGAAAACAAAGTTTTTATCAGTTCAATTCATGAGTTCATCAGTCTTAATACAAAGTTCAACAATCCTGAATCCTGCATCCTATTCATCTTCCTCTGGAATGGACCTCTCCTTACTGAACTTTCTGACTTCAGACTCTCATTGTCTGAAGATCTCAAATTCACACAATTTCTTCTTCTTTATTATTAATAATTTCTACATTTTCAGTATCTATACCATGTGCTAATGTAATATGAGAACAATGATACCATGAATCTCTACCTAAAACTTTCACAGAAGATGGTGAAACTAATACAACTGTATAAGGACCTACCCAATTTTTTTCTGTTGCCGATATTTAGGTAAAATTTTTTCACATAGACCATATCACCTGATTGAAAATTATGAAAAGAATAATCCAAAGGGCCAGATTGAATTAATACTCCCTTATCTTGTAATTCTCTTAGCCTCTGCTGTAAAGCACTTAAATATGAAGCAATTGGGCAGTCACCTCCTAAGAGTGATGCATAAATAGCCTTACAAGTTTTTGCTTGTAGTGGAGCATGTCCAAAGAGCATCTCATATGATGATATATGTGGATCTGCTCTTGGTCTCATACATAGGTAAAACAAAGCTATGGGAAGAATATCTGGCCATTTGAGACGAGTTTCGGCACAGAGTTTCCAAACAATAGTCTTGAGTTCCCTATTCATACACTCCACCTAACCTGAACTCTATAGGTGATAAGGAACATGATATTTAGGTATTATTCCTAGATTCTCATAGACTCTTCTAAGGATATCCTGAGTGAAATGAGATCCCTTATCCAAATCTATGGTTAAAGGTGTACCAAATCTAGGCACAATTTCCTTGAGTAACATTTTCACCAGAAAGCTAGTTGTGTTGGTATTTGATGGAAAAGCTTCATGGCACTTAGTTAGTCTAACAACAATGACAAGACAATACTTGTATCTCCCAGCTTTAGGCATATAAGATATAATTAATCTTCAAATTTTCAAATGGACAATATGCTAAAGGCCTGCCACCCAAACCTTTCTTTCTGAATGTACTTTGATTGAACTTTTGGCAGACTGAACAACTATTATAGAGCTTATTTGCAACAGTACTTATTCCAGGAGCAACCCATTGTCTCTTGATGGAATCTACAACAGCTTGTGTACCAAAATGATCTTTTGTGTGAATGGCTTGACACAAATAGTAATACAAGTTTTTGGTAACAATGCTCTTCCTGTAACAGTAATCCATATCCCATGTTCTTTCCTAGCTCCAAATTTATCCTTCCATTTCTGGATAATCTGCATCTACATAAGCTTTTTGTAGATCATCAGAATCAATAGATGTTGAATTCATTACATAAATTGGAGCATTCTGGGCCTCATACTTCACAGTGATATCAGCTCCGTAATTTCCTTTAGAGACTGAATCTCATGAGTATTACTTCAACAATGAATTACTGCCAGCTGTTTTCACTTTTGGATTGTTTCCTACAACTCAGTTTTTATTCCTGCATGAGCTATTGGTTTTCCCATTGCAGTAATAAAACCTCATTGTTTTCAGATCTTTCCTGTTGCATGGCAAAGAGAAAATGCATATTGAGGGGCAGCTGGGTAGCTCAGTGGATTTGAGAGTCAGGTCTAGTGATGGGAGGTCCTAGTTTCAAATCCACCCTCAGATACTTCCCAGCTACGTGACCCTGGACAAGTCACTTGACTCCCATTGCCCACCCTTACCACTCTTCCACCTAGGAGCCAATACACAAAAGTTAAGGGTTTTAAAAAAAAGAAAATGTGTAATGGCAGTCAATGTAAATATTCATACTTTTACCTTCAGCTAGATCACAGGCTTGCATCAATGCTGTTAATTCCACACCTTGAGCACTAAGATTACTAGGTAATGAGTCATACCACAGTGTCTCAAATTCTGAAACAACTATAGCACCAGTATATCTTATTCCATTACATATATATGATGATCCATTTGTAAATAATACCAAGTCTGGATTTTCAAGTGGAGTGTCTTTTAAATCCATCCTAGGCATATTGAAAAAATCTACTACCTCAACACATTCATGCAATGGCTCACTGTTCTTAGGTAAATCAGGAAGAAGAGTAGCTGGATTCAGTATGCTACATCTCTTCAAATGGATGTTCTCACTACCTAAGAGAATTATTTCATACATAGATATTTGTTGGTCTGAATATTCTTGAGTATAAAGTTTCTCATTAACGCTTCTATTTGATGTGAACAATAGACCATTAAAGGACGTCCCAAAACTAGATCAGCTGACTTCTGGACTAATGCAGCTGCTGCTGCTACCCCCCTTAGACAGGGTACTGTCCCCTCAGTTATTGGATCTAATTGACAGCTGTAATATCCAATTGAACGATAACTTTGTCCTAGACTCTGTGTCAACACACCAGAAGCTATACCTTTTGTTTCATTGACAAACAGCTGAAAATGGTTCTACTAGTCTGGAATTAATAACATAGGTGCAGATAGAATGGCTTCTTTCAGCTTATCTAAGGCTAAGTGATGTTCAAGCTTTAGTTTCAGAGGTTCTGGTTCTGTATTCCTAATTGGATATGTTAAACACTTAGTGATCTCACTATATCCGGGAATCCACTGCCTATAAAACCAGTAGATCCAAGAATAGCTCTAAGTTGTTTTTTAGTTTTAGGTACACTTAGTTTCTAGGTGTCAGCTATTCTCTTTTCTGTGATACTTCTGGAACCCTCTGACAACACAAAACCAAGATATTGCACACAAGGCAAAACCAATTGGAATTTTGCCTTGAAGATTTTATGCCCTCATTTGTATAATTCAACCAAAAGAATCTTGCTATCCCTAAGACACACATTTGAATTTGGGGATGCTAAAAGAATATCATCCACAAAATGCACCAATTTACTCTCTTTAAACTTAATCATTTTTAGATCTAGATTTAGAATTTGGGAGAACTGCCTAGGTGAGTCTGTATACCCCTATGGAAGATGAATCCACATCCCCTGAGTTTTCTCCCAAGTGAAAGCAAAGATCTTTTGAGAATCCTAATGAATTGGTATTGAGAAAAATGCAGAGCATAAATCTATCATGGTGAAATATCTAGTCTGACTTGGAATGGAAGGAATTATAGCAGCTGGACTTGGAACAACTGGATGAGTCTTGATGACATAATCATTTACCACTCTTAGATCTTGAATAAATCAGTAAACAGGTTGGCCATTTTCATATAATTTTGGCTTCTTTATATTCAAAATTGGTGTATTGTACTCCACATACCTAATAAATCTAATTTTTCTAGGACTTCATTCATCTCTCTTACCTCTTATTTATTTTTGGTTTGATTTATCTAGATCTGAAAGAGAGATATTTAGATCTCCCACTATTATGGTTTTAATATCTATTTCCTTCTTGAGAACTACCAGTTTATCCTTTATGAATTTGGTTGCTATGCCATTTGGTGCATTCATATTGAGCAATGTTATTTCCTCATTGTCTACACTACCTTTAATCAAGATGTAATGACCTTCCCTGTGTTTTTTAATCATATCTATTCTTACTTTGGCTTTGTCAGAAATCATAATAGCTACTCCTGCCTTCTTTTTCTCATTTGAAGCCCAAAGGATTTTGCTCAAGCCCTTTTCCTTAAACCTCTGTATGTCCACCCGCCTCATATGTGTTTCTTGTAGACAACATATGGTAGGATATTGGTTTCTTATCCACTCTTCTATCTGCTTCCATTTTATGAGAGAGTTCATCCCATTCACATTCAGAGTTATAATTACCAGTTGTGTATTCGCTGACATTTTGGTATCCTCTCTAGTTCTATCCCTTCTTCTTACACTATTTCATTTTAAACCAGTGGTTTGCTTTATGCCAGTAACCCTTGTCCCCTCCCTTGATTTACTACTCTTTCTACCCCCTCCCTTTTTATTCCCCTCTATTTTTAAGGCCTAATGAATTTCCTCCCTTCCCTTTTTTGACCTCCCCACTCCCCTGCTCCCCTTGGTTTTTCCACTCTGACTTTCTCAGTAGGGTTGGATAGAATTTTATATCTCAATGGATACAGCTACTCTTCCCTCTCAGGGTTAATTACACTGAGAGTAGGGTTTAATTATTACCTCTTAATGCTCTCTTCCTCTCCTTCTTGTAATAGTATTCATCTCTTCCCCTTCCCATGCTCTCTATGTGTGTAATAGAATATCCTATTTTTCTTATTTCTTCAAGTTTCTCTTCATGTCCTCTACTATTCACCTCCCTCTTTCTTTCCCCCATATCATCTTAGACCATTTAGAATTCCAACCTCTCCCTATGAATAATTCTTCTAATTACTATAATAGTGAATACTATAATATTGAATAGAATTCCTTACAGAGACTTAAAAATAACATTTCTCCACATAGGAATACCAATAATTAGATCATATTAAAGCCCTTAAAGAGGCAAATTTAAAAAATACAAGTTTTCTTTCTTTTCCCTCTGTTTCTTATTTAGCTTTTTATGTTTCTCTTGATTTTTGTGGTTGGATATCGAATTTTCCATTTAGTCCTGGTCTTTTTGTGCAAATACTTGGAAATCTTCTATCTTGTTAAATGCCCAAACTTTCCCTTGGAAGTATATGGTTAGTTTTGATGGGTAGGTGATCCTTCGTTGTAGACCCAATTCTCTTGCCTTTCTGAATATGATGTTCCACTCCTTGTGGTCTTTTAGTGTGGAGGCTGCCACATCCTATGTTATCCTGATTGGTGCTCCTTGATATCTGAATTGTCTCTTTCTGGCTTCTTGTAAAATGTTTTCTTTTACTTGGAAGCTCTTGAATTTGGCTATTATATTCCTGTGGGTTGTCTTTTCTGGGTCTAGTGTAGAGGGTGATCTATGGATCCTTTCAATGTCTATATTGTACTCTTGTTGTAGAACTTCAGGGCAATTTTGCTGAATAATATCTTTTAGTATGGAGTCCAAATTTCTATTAATTTCTGCTTTTTCAGGAAGACCAATGATTCTCAGATTGTCTCTTCTAGACCAGTTTTCTTGGTTTGTCACTTTCGCATTGAGATATTTTATGTTTCCTTCTATTTTTCAGTCTTTTTACTTTGTTTTATTTGTTCTTGCTGTCTTGAGAGATCATTAGTTTCTAATTGCGCAATTCTAGCCTTTAGGGACTGGTTTTTTGCTATAATCTTTTGGTTTTCCTTTCCAATTTGGTCATTTCTGGTCTTCAATTTACTTGCTTCACTTTCCAATTGCAGAATTCTGCATTTTAAACTGTTATTTTCTTGCCAGATTTTGGTTTCCAATTTGCTTACCATTTTGTTTGATTTTCGGGCATTTTTCTCCAATTGGGAGTTTCTTTCTTCTAACCTCTTTATTTCCTTTGGAACTATTTCCCACTTCTCTTGCCAAATCTCTTCCATCTTCCTCATCATCTCAGATTTGAACTCTTCAATAGCTTGTGGCCAGTTTTCATTATTTTGGGAAGGTTTGGATATGATTACTTGTTTGTTCTCCTGTGCTGTTTGCTCTTTTGTCTGTATTTTATCTGTGTAAAAGTTGTCGAGCGTTACAGAGTTCTCCTTGATGATCTTTCTCTTTTGGGGTTCTTGTCTCTGGCTTGCCATTGTTAGCCCTGTGCCTCTCAAGTTTATTCTCACACTCAGGGTCTGTCTGCGCTCTATAGGCTCCTGAGGTCTCAGTTGTTCTCAGGGTCAAGCCTCCTGGTGGTCCCCTTAATTGTTCCTCTGCCTGAGGCTCCTTTGCACCGGGTCCCCACTCAAGGTCCTAGCCTGCGCTCAAGATCCGAGTCCTCACCTTTGCTCAGGATTCATGTTTGGGCTTGAGTCCACGCCCGCACTCGTGCTTGCTCTTAGGGTCTGCGCTCAAAGTCCGTACGCATTATTTAGCCTCTTGAGGTCTTAAATCTCAGGAGCAGGCCCTGGTGACCCCAGGTAGCTTCCAAGGACTTAATCCGTGCCCCAAATTTGCTCTAACTCTTGTGCAGTGGCTTTGGTACTGTAGGTGGTGTGGGGTGGGGGAGGGGGTTGCTCAGCTTGAGTTTTAGTGAGAGCTGTTTCATCCTTTATAGCATGGAAATGCCCCTATTCCACATATCTCCAATGCTGTGCCCTGTTGCGGAGTCCCTTTGTTCCTCTGGATTTGTTTTTATGTCTTCTTGAGGAGTCCTGTATGTTTTAGTTAGGAGAAGTTAAGCAGCTGCTTTTTACTCTGCCACCATCTTAACCAGGAAGTCTCACTTGCTGATAGTTTTAAATAAGTACTGATAATTTTGAGGAAAGGCTCTTTTATTCCTATGCTTTCTACTGTTTTCGATAGGAAATCATGTTGTATTTTGTCAAAGGCTTTTTCTTCATCTATTGAGATTATCCTGTGATTTCTATTAGTTTGGTTGTTGATATTGACAGTAATGCAGATGGTTTTCCTAATCTTTGCATTCTTTGTAAAAATCCCACCTGGTCATAGTGAATAATCCTTTTGATAACTTGCTGTAGTCTTTTTACTAGTATTTTTTAAAATTTTTTTGCATCTATGTTCATTAAGAAGTTTGGGTTATAGTTTTCTTTTTCTTCTTTTGGTCTTCCTAGCTTGGGAATGAATACCATATTTGTATCATAAAAAGAATTTGGCAAGACTCCTCCTTTGCCTATTTTGTCAAATAGTTTGTAGAATATTGGGATTAATTGATCTTTAAATATTTCATAGAATTCACCTGTGAATCTGTCTGGTCCTGGTGATTTTTCCTTGGTGAGTTCCTTGATGTCTTGTTCAATTTCTTTGTTTGAGATGGGATGATTTAAGTATTCTATTTCCTCTTCTGTTAATCTAGGCAGTTTATATTTTTGTAAATATTCATTCTTTCCACAGAGGTTTCCATATTTATTTCCATATAACTGGGCAAAATAGTTCTTAATAATTACTTTAATTTCTTCTTCATTAGAGATGAGATCATCCTTTATATTCATGATACTGTTAATTTGGTTCTCTTTTTTCTATTAATTGGATTAAACAACACTTCATTTTATTTATATTTTCAAAATACAAGTTCCTAGTCATTAATTACTTCAACAGTTTTTTTTACATTCACTTTTATCAATTTCTCTTTGATTCTTAGGAATTCCAATTTGTTCTTTATCTGAGGGTTTTTTAATTTGTTCTTTTTCTATTTTTTTAGTTTTGTGCCCAATGCGTTAATCTCATTCTGTTTTTTGTTAATATGGGCACTCAGGGTTATAAATTTTCCCCTGAGTACTGTTTTGCAGTATCCCCAAATTTTTGAAATGCTGTATCCTCATTGTCATTCTCTTCATTGAAATCAGTAATTGTTTCAAAGATTTGTTCTATAACCCTCCAGTTTTAGAGAATAAGATTAGTTAATTCCCAATTAATTTTTAATTTGCCTTTCCATGTACCATTAATAGTTATAATCTTTATCACATTATGATCTAAAAAGTTGCATTCATTCTTACTGCTTTTCTGCATTTGTTTACAATGTTTTTATGCCCTACTCCATGGTCAATCTTGGTAAATGTGCCAGATGCTATTAAAAAGAATGTATATTCCTTTTAATCCCAATTTATTTTTATCCAGATATTTATTAACTCTAATTATTCTAAGATTTCATTCACATCTTTTAATTCTTTCTAATTTATTTATTTGTTTGTTTGTTTGTTTGTTTATCTAGTTCTGTTCGAGGAAGGTTGAGTTCCCCTACATAGTATAGTTTTGCTATCTAATTCCTCCTTAAACTCCAAAGCTCCTCCTTTAAATATCTGGATGCTATACCTTGTGGTTCGTATATGTTAAATATGGATATTTCTCCATTGTTGATCAGTATGTAATTACCTTCCTTACCTCTTTTAATCAGATCTATTTTTACTTTGACTTTGTCAGATATCATGATTACAATTTTTGCCTTCTTTTTCTCAGTTAGTGTCCAATAAACTCCTCTCCAGCCTCTAAACTTTACCCTGTGTGTGTCTCCTTGCCTCATGTATGTTTCTTTCTTTCTTTTTTTTAAACCCTTACCTTTCATCTTGAAATCAATACTGTATATTGGTTCTAAAGCAGAAGAATGGTAAGGGCTAGCCAATGAGGGTTAAGAAACTTATGTAATGCAAGGTGGCTAACAGAAACTTTTTGCTTCTGTAATTTCAAACTGCCAGAACCTGGCAGTTAGAAGTCTTAGAATCTTTAGAAGTCAGTTAGAGCTGAAGTTATAAAGAGAGGTGAAGTTCCAATTGATGTGGCTTTTCCCTTCTGGCTTTCGCTTTGGCTAGAGGCTTTTGCTTTTTTGGCTTGGCTTTGGCCTTTTGTCTTCAGCCTTGGCCTGTGCTTATTTTGTCTTGAGGAAATTTAGACCTATCTGATTTCTCTGAACTTCTCCCTGATCTCTCTTCATTTACATCCCTCCCTTTCCCCTGAATTTCACTTTGGGCCCTGGGAGGAAGGGAGGGATTGATGAATGAATATTGTGGGTTTAGTTTCTGTAGGCAAGTAGGGCATCCTCAAATAAATCACCCCTAGTTTAGTGATTTGATAAATACTTATTTTAGGGAAGTCAAATCTTCCTGACTAGGAGATCAGGCTCTCTCATTCTAACACTCTCCTGCAACCCATCCCCCACCATTCAGCCTTCTCTCTAGCATGGTTAGAAAACCTGAACCTCTTTCCCTCTAATTATTCCTGATTTTAATAAATCCCCATTGTTACCTATTCAAAGGCTCTGGTGAATCATTGTATCAAAAATTAAGGCAAGGGTTGAAGAAGAAAGGAATTCTTTTCTTTTATTTCTTGAGGGAACTGTGAGCATCCATCTTGGCAGGAAGTCTTTACCCAAGAATTCCTGCAGCCATCAGTTTCACTGGCAGGGAGGAACCCTTTTGACTCCTCCCTCAAGGGACTTTAGAAACTAACAAGAGAAAACCCTCTAGCCAAACCTAAACATTTCCGACTGGCCAAAACTCCTTTTATATTGTAGGGATAGCTTCCCTGCTTGAAGGGTCCAGCCTATTTCCTCCCTGTATCCTCTGTCTCAAGCCTCAGTGAATAAACCTGTTTGAGCTGGCCTCCTGCATACTCCATTTCCCTTATCACCATACTACCTTCCTAGATACCACCTTCATTCCTCCTCCAATTGCCTTATAATAACCTATTTCCCCTTTATCCCTCCTCACTAACCAAGTTGCCCTGACGTGCTCAAAGATTACCATACTTTTTCATAACACTTGCCCAGGATCACAGAGCTAGGAAGTGTCTGAGGCTAGATTTGAATCTAGGACATCCTGTTTCTAGACCTGACTCTTAATCCACTGAGCTACCCAGCTGACCCCTCATATATGTTTCTTATAAACAACATATGGTTGGACTTTAGTTTTTAATTCACTCAGTTATCTGCTTCCATTTTATGGGTAAGTTCATCCCATTCACATTAACAGTTATGATTACCATCTGTGTATTCCCCATCATTTCAGTTTCCTCTTTTAATTCTCTCATTTCTCCTTTCCCTCTTTCCCTCCACACAAGTGCTTTACTTTAAGTCAGTTACCCTTTCACCCTTCCTTATTTTACTCTTCACAACACCTCCATTCTTATTCTCCTCCTACTTATCTTTAGAGTTTTTTAATCACCCCTCCCCCAAATTTTCCTCAATTTTATTACTCCCCTCCCCACACTCCCCTTCTTTATTCCCCTTCTACTTCTCTATAGGGTAAGATAGAATTCTATACTCCAATAAATCTGACTGTTCTTCCATATCAGAAATTATTCTACAGAGAGTAATGTTTAAGTATTACCTGTTAATACTCTCTTGCCCCACTTCTTATAATAGTATTGTTTTCCCCCCATGTTTCTCTTGATGTTGTATAATTCACATTATTTTACCTCTTCCTTAAAGTTTCTCTTAATACTATCCTCTTTTTTGGTCCCTACCCCAATTTTTCTTAAAAACCTTAATAGTACAACCTCTGTCTATGAATATTTCTTCTATCTACTAGGATAATGAAAACAATTTTTAAGAGTTACATATATAATTTTTCCATCTGGGAATATAATCAATTTTACCTAATTGAAACCCTAAAATTTTTCCCCTCTTTCTTGTTTACCTTTTTATGGTTCTCTTAAATTTTGTATTTGGACATCAAATTTTTCATTTAATTCTGGTCTTTTCTTTAGGAATGCCTGGAAAGCTTCTATTTTATTAAAAACCCATGCTTTCCCCTAAAAGTATATAGTCAATTTTGATGGGTAGGTGATTCTTGGTGGTAGAAACAGTTCTCTTGCCTTCTTGAATATCATATTCCAAGCCTTGTGGTCTTTTAGTGTACAAGCTGCCAAATCCTGTGTAATCCTGACTGGGACTCTATGGTATCAGAAGTATTTCTTTTTGGCCCCTTGTGGTATTTTCTCCTTGGGTTGGAAGCTCTTGAATTTGGCTATAACATTATGTGGGTTTTCTTTTGGGGATTTAATATAAAAGGAGAACTGTGAGTTCTTTCAATGTCTATTTTGCCCTCTTGTTCAAGATTATAAGGACAGTTTTCTTGGATAATTTCTTATAATATGATATCTAGATTTTCTTTTTTTGTTGTTCCAGACTTTCATGTAGTCCACTAATTCTTAGATTGTCTCTCCTGGATCTGTTTTCTAGGTCAATTGCCTTTTCAATGAGATATTTTATGTTTCCTTCTATTTTTTGCTTCTTTTGACTTTGCTCTATTATTTCTTGCCATCTGATGAGATCTTTAGCTTCTACTTGCCTAGTTTTAGTCTTTAAAGACTGATTTTCAGCTATGATCTTTTGTCTTTCCTTTGTGGTTTGGTCTACCCGCTTTTCATGCCTTCTAACAGGTCAATTCTGGCCTCCAATTTGCTTATTTGATTTCTGTACCTCTTTTTCCATTTGGACAATTTTGTCTTTTAGTATCTTATTTACTTTTTGTATTACTTTTATTTCTTTTCCCCAGTTTTTTTTCCCATTTTTCTTTTATCTTTCTTAATTGGTTCAAGAACTCCTTTTAAAATTCCTCCAGAGCTAGTGACCAATTTCCATTTTTTTGGAAAGTTTGAATGTATTTAATTATTTTTCATTCTATTATTGCTTCTTTATTTTGCTCTTTTTTCTCCATAGAAATTTTCCATTGAAGAGCTTTTCTTTTTTTTACCACTGTAGGAAAATATAAGTAATGGGGTCACCAGGGATATTAAAAATCAACTATGGGGTTTGTGGGAACACTCTCTGGGATGTAAGAGAGACTATAACTGAACACTGAAGTCTTGTACAGCTACACCACTCCCAACTGAAAAAATAACAGCAAACTGTCACTCTGGCCAGAGGCCTTGAATTAGCTGACAAGGTAACAAGGTGAAATTGGGTTTTAATTAGAAACAACTAAAAGGAGGGATAGGAATGACTACTCTAAAATCTTAACACCTAATAAGAAAACCCAAAGGGACAGGGAAGGACTTATTCAACTACACTAATTTAAGCTATCTAACTAACAGGGCCTAAGGAGCTATACTGGAATCTCTGAGTTTCTGCCTCAAACCTGGAACCTGCCAGGCTTGAGTACAGGTAGGGCTTTTGTGGCTTTGGGATTTCTCACTGCAATCCACTGATGATCTCTGGATGCCAAGAGCTACAGTTGTCTCAGGAACCAAGAAGAAAGGGTTTTTGTTGGAGCACTGTCCTCTTCTCTTGTTCTTTCCTTAAATGCCACACCACACAGGATCCAGGGGAAAACAGGATGCAAGGTGTCCTTTACTCTGAGGTCTCTCAGGCTGGCAACAGTTTTTGCCTACCACTAATGAAGTCCACACCCAGAACACCGATAGACTTCCTCCTCCTTCATTCCAACCTGGAATTCCCAGCTCCAGCTTCTTCCTCCTAGGTACTTCCTAATCAATATATAATCAATACCTAAAATCCAGCTAATCTAATCTTACTCATAACACCACTAGAGCATTAGGATTTTTGCATGTTGGTGGTTATTGTTTTCTTATGTTTTGTCTTGCTGGGCTTTGCCTTGTGCTATATTCCATTTTTTGTCGGAGACCTGAATGAGGGCAAGTACTTTAGTGACAGTTTTTGTGTAGCAAGCTTCAAAGTTTTTTGCCCTGAGGATATCTTCCCCAACTCTGCTGCCTCTGCTGTGACTAGGGCATTGCTTCCCCTGATGGAAGGACAAATATCCATGCTATTTAGCCTCAAGTCTCACTGCCAAGGCCTTGTATAGCCCTCAGGTGTTAGTTTGTGGTGCTTTCAAACAGCCCTTGAGAATTTGGAGATTTCCCTGCTACTGGCTCTAATTCTGGTGTGATCAGTGGTCAGGGGTTGTATAAGGATGACATTAGAAGATAAGTATTGTTTTTTTGGTTTATAGATAAGAAGTAGAGAAGCTGGCTTGAAGAAGATTTGGAGTTTTAAATAGAGCAGAGAAAGTGATAATTTCAACTGTTGGCAGTTGAAACCATTTTTCTATGACAGTTTCATTCTCTGGGTGTACATTATAGCAGTTGGCTTCTGGCAGTTGACAGAGCCACATGCAGGACTTTTCTCTCTCAGGGCTAGAGAAGGTAACATCTTTGCCTATCTCTATCTCTTTCTGAGTGAATGAATTAAAGGAGTAGATTGTTTTCTTTTTCAATTTGGGAAACACTATTCATTTATCTGTTACTGTATATAGATTGGTTAAACTCTGAAAAGACCAAAGAAAACCTGGTCTTTGGTTTGGATTCTGAGTCTGTTAAGTCTCAGAGTCCTAAGTTCATTTTTGTTGAGATTCAACCAGCTAGCCTTGGTCATCTTTATGACTCCTTGGCGAAGTTAAGAATTAGAGTGGTTAGGTTTATTTAGAATAGTATAAATTTGGTTCGTTAGATCAGGGAGGATTAGTGTAGCCTGTGAACCACAGGAGAATCAGTTCCTTGTGGAACCTGGGAGTGTATTTGGGTGGAATTACAATCCTTTAGAATTAGAAATCCTTTTACATACATACATACGTACATACACACACACACACACACACGTGTGTGTGTGTGTGTGTGTGTGTATGTGTGTGTGTGTTATACATAAAGTTTAATTTTCTGTAACAAGAGTCTATTTAGCATTCCTTGCACCTGGCCCTGAAGGGAAGTTCATCTTTGAGCTTTACTTCACTTTAAAACTGAAGATACCTTTTATAACATCTATCAAAAATATTGGAATTAATTTTGAATCTTTATTTTCCTCCTATCTGGCTCTCCTATTTTATTTTTACAGTAGAGGTCAAAAGTCTTCTGAGGAGTTTCTAAAGGAGAACAGGAAGGTTATTTTAAGTTCAAAGTCATAATACCTGTTTTCTATAATTGCTTAAGTATTTGCAAAGTACTTTCTGCTCCAAGTTCCATGAAGTAGGTTATCTAAGTATACATATTCCCATGAAATATCAGAAGAAATCAAGGTTCAGAAGCTAAAAACCTTGCCCAAGGTCACCTAGATAATAATTAATGGTAGAAGACCTGGTTTTGAACTCCACTGTGAATTTTGTGGTGTTCTTACTGAACTGTACTTCCTCTGTATCTACTTGGCAATTTCTATCCCCTATGGAAAAAAATAAATTAAAAGTTTACCAGTGTTTTGGTTCAAACATAATTAAGTTTATTCCACTTAGCATTTACAGAGTCTAAAACACCCAATTAAGACCTCAGCTGCCAGAAACTACTCAGATATGAAGAATACCAGATCTGAAGCCACCATATTGGATTTTCACAAACTTGAAAGACAACTCATCTCAATGTTAATGTCCAGAAATTTTTGCAGAAGGGACTTTCAAGTAAGAACTTCAAAGACGAGAGAATATATTTTCTTTGCTGAGAAGAATATACATTTGTCTATCTTAATAAAGAAAAGGATGGAAGGAACATGATTGAAAATGGCTATTGATTAAGAGCCATTATTATTTGGTAAAAGCCAGGAGGTGGTAATTGTGTCAAGGAGTCCTGAATCCTCCTGTGATTCCTAACCCATACTGTTATGGGCGTCTTTTCTTACAGCATGTTTTATCAGAGGCACACATTCCAACTTTGACCTCTCTCCCGAAACAACTTCCATTACGACAAAAACCAAGTTTTTTCTTGCATTTTTCGACAAGATTTATAGACCTTGTCTGGAGAAGATCATGTCCTGCATGGAGATAAGAACTTTTAAACTGAGTCTTAGTCTCAACCTAGAAAACAGACAGAAGACATCTACTTACTTTTCATAGGGTTGTTTGGAAGGTCACGAGGATATTGAATTTAAAGAATTTTACAAACCTTAAAATGCTATCTCTTATAATTATCATTAATAACATAAATAATAGCTAATATTTTGATTATTATACCTTTACATGTTTTATAATTGATTCATTTGTAATTGTTGAGATCAACAGAGAACACTAAAAATAAATGGAAATTATGAAACAGGTGCATATTTCATAGAGTTCTCCAAAAGATCTACTAAAAGAGAAAAAAACCAACAACCAAACAAAAAAATTGACAAACTAAATACAATACAACACAAGTATAACAGATACCATATAATAACATTCATTATTTGAAAATCTACTAGCAGAGAAAACCCTGGCTTTCATTCAAAACCAACCTTAAAATAAAATCTGACAAGAATTATTGACTATGTGATTTACTTAGGGCTCAGTTTTCTTATATTTAAAATGAGAAGTTTGAACTAAGAGATTCTTAGTCTTTTTCCTGCATTAAGTCCTACAACAATCAATAGCACCTGGGTTCAAATTCATACTTTCTGTGACCATTGGCAAATCTTTTAACCTCTCTGGACCTCAGTTTCCTTACCTATAAAATGAGGTAAATGGAGTAGACAAACTTTACATTTCTTTCCAGTTCTAAATCTATAATTCTTTTATCCAGTGACACTTCCTGAGCTTCAAGTTAAAAAATAACAATTTTGGTCTCCCTAATTTATATGATCATTTTGAGGAAAGCACTAAATAGATATGGGCTAACCTCCTCTTCTTTTTTCTCCTTATAATTCCCCTAATTCTTCTCATCTTTTCCTAATGAGTTCAGATAGAAGAGGTTTTGAGGGGAAGAAAAACTTCCTGTTATTATTCTTTTATACTCAGTGTTCTTCCAATGCTTGCACAGGTAGATAGTATCATTTTTTATTTATAACTGAATAAACATTTTACATTTTAAAATTATCTTCTATTGCCTCAAGGAAACATTTTCTGGAGCAGAGAGGAAAACAGGGACACTATATAACCTAGTGTTCACCTAATTTTGATTTCTTTTCTCAAACCTTTATAATTTGAAATTTTTTTAATCCATACATCTTAGAAGTTGTATTTGAGATGAACTTATCCCAAATACCTTTCTTTAGTAATGTGTTATACAATTCTCTCTCTCTCTCTCTCTCTCTCTCTCACACACACACACACACACACACACACACACACACACACACACACACACACACAAACACACAGGAATAACCTCTCTTAAGAATAATTTCTCTCCTTAATTTCTCGTGATACAGACCACTACCTGAATTGCCATTATGAAACTCTCTGTTTATAGAAACAACTTGATTCATCCATTTGCTCAATGCATATTTGTTAAGGTATAGTTGCTTGAATTAATGTTGATGTTACTTATTAAGAATTTTTTAATTTCATCTTGAGCCCTAGCTATTTAGGCTCCATGATGAGCTAATCAATCTTCAGTAACTTTTTATAAATCCAATGGTATATACTTGTCACTAGGTGAAATGATGACTATTTGTTCCAAAAGTATTTTTATAGTTTCTAACCTACTTCTCCTATAGAGCAAGATGGTGTGGTGAAGTGTATGTTGATATATACACACACATATATAATACCTATATATACATATGCATAAGTGTGTATAGATAGTTACACATATATGTGTATTTATACACACATGTGTGTATATATACATACATTTTATATTTATATATATAATTGGAGATAGATGCCATGAGCTAGCGAAGCTTTTTAATTCCTTCTTATTAGCACTATTGTTATTAATCAAATAAATATGAAGCTGATGAGATAGTCCTACCTCTGTCATCTTCATCATTTATCTTCTTCTCCTGTCCTGGCACTTCCATTGAATCTTCCTGTATATCCTCATCCTGAGCTGGGGAACTCTGAACCTGGAAAAACAGCAAAAGAAAAGTGAAGACAAGGCAAAAGATTCTCATGGTTGATGGAAGCTTCAGGAACCTTCAGAAGTTATTGCTTCTTAGGGATTTATTTATAGGGATGATCTGGCCTAGGACAAATGAGGACTGCTGGCTTTCTATGCACCATATGTAAGTCTTTCTTTAATGTGCCCAATATCCCAGGTTTATAGTCCCTCATTCTTCTTGTTTGCCAACAGGTCGCCAATAACCTATCATGCTCTCCAGCTGTTTGTCTTTCTTTTCACTTAATAGCAGCCTAAGAAAGTAAATAAATACCTTAGTGTTACAACTGTTGGATCCAGTTTCACTGACTTTCTTTAAGCCCTCCACTTCTCACCTTTGGCTTCTCCCACAGCATTTCACACTAATCACTAACCAGAAGAATCACTTTAGACATGCAGAACAGAAGTAAATCAACCTATGCTTACAGAATACCCATAGCCATGGAGAGGCCTCAGGAAATCCAGACCTAAGTGTAATGTGTTTGGGGTCCTTTTTCCCTTGGGATTTGGTTTGTGGGGAGAGACAAGGGATAGTTGTCTGCTGTACCAAATCTTTCCTTCTGTGAGTTTCTCAAAGGTTAGAAAAATTAGTCTCGCTTTTAGAATCAACTCATTTCCCTTTATTTAACCAAGGATTCCACCTCCCCCAGATAAGAGCCTCTATTTCATACAATTTTCCTTATAAATATTCAGCAAAGAAGAGAATTGCCTGTGTCTCAAAGTTACTGTATTGAGGACCAACAAAAGAGAGGAATTAACAGCTGTGGAATGGAATGCATCTGTTGGATAATTAACGGGTGGAACACTTTCTGGCATATTGTTACACGTCTTGCTCCATCTATCCTAGTAAGACTCATTAGAACTGAATTCTCCAGAAACTTTACATTAGTTTCTCATCTTCTTTCCATTTCCCTCCTCATCCTCCATAACTAATTGGTTGGTTCTACTATATTATCTTTCCCTTTCATGCCTGTGGCTCTACCTGTAAGAACTGAACACAAGTTTGTACCACTTCTCTTGGTGTCCTAAAATCAGTCTTGAGGTGTTCTGTAAATTGGTTTTCTGTTCAGCCCCCATTCTTTGACTGGATTTAAAACAAGTTCTGAGAGTTATCTGGATGTTTACTATGGGAGGCCAGAAGCCTCTCCTTTCTCTAAGGCCTGCTCCTCTTCCTAACTTCTTTATTTCTGTCAAAAGCCATCATTCTAAATCCCTAGGTTGCAACCCTAGTCACACTCAACTGTTAATTTTCACTAATATCTCATTAATTTATTTACAGGTCTTCATAGATTCAACATTCACATTATTCTTCTTCAGTTCCCCTATTTTCTCCTTCCTTTCCATTCACATCATTACTACCATAGTTTGGGTCCTTATAAACTTTTGCATAAACTATTGCAATAGTCTCCTAATTATTCTGAGTACTTCAAATGTCTCCCTACTCTAATCCAGACACCATGCAGTTGCTCAAAACCAGAGCTATCAATAGTCACAAGAAAAAGGGTCTAAATTACTAATTATTATAAAAATGCAAATTCTCAAAACTCTGAGATACCATCTTACACCTATCAGATTGGTTAACATGACATGAAAGGAAAGTGACAAATTCTGGATGGTATGTGGAAAAATAGGTTTACTGCTAGTAGAGTTATGAACTGGCTGAAACATTGTGGAAAACAATTTTGAACTATGCCCAAAAGCTATAAAACTGCATAATCTTTGACCCAGGAATATCACTCCTAGATATGAATCCCAAAGAGATCAGAGATAAAAGAAAAACACCAATATGTACAAAAATAATTTAGCAGCTCTTTTTGTGGTGGCAAAGAATAAGAAATTGAAGAATGTCCATCATTTAGGGAATAGCTGAACAAGTTGTAGTATATGATTGTGATGGAATAATATTGTGCTATAAAAATAATGAAAGGAATTGTTTCAGAAAATCCTGAGAATACTAATATAAACTGATGCAAAGTGAAGTGAGCACAACATTGTGTCCAATAAAAGCAATAATGTAATGATAATCAACTGCAAAAGACTTTACCCTGATCAATACAATGATCCATAAAAATTCCAGAGTACTGGTAATGGAAAATATTATCCACCTCCAGAAAAAGAACTGCTGAACTCTGGGTATAGACTGAAGTATATCTGTTCAATTTATGGTTTGGTTTTTTTTTTTTTTTTTGCAACATGGCTATATATAAATACATTTTGCATCACTTCATATTTAGAATGGCTATCTGCTTGCTCTTTCAATGAGTTGGGGAGAACCTTGGGAAGGATAATATATGGAACTGAAGATTATAATAATGTTAAAAAATTGATATTCCTTTTTTTTTTCATTTCAAAGTGGCATTCTTAAATTAAGAGCCCAATCATGTCACTCCTTGCTCAATAAACTATCTTCAGGATCAAATCCATACCCTTGGTTTAGTTATATACCTTCACAGTTTGGCTACAATCTACCTAATTTTACATTATTACCATTCATACATTATATTCAAGCCAATTTGAGCTCCTTACTCTTTCTCGTACAGAATGTTCCCCGTGCTTTGAATGTTCACCCTTTTTACCTCCAACTCTTAGAGCTCTATCTTCCTTTAAAGTCACTTACAAATTCAGTAACTAGACAACTCTCTAAAACTATAAATTATAGTATAGATATTCACCTGTATTAGCTGAGGCAATTTCCTTACTGAAGAATTTCCTATATAAATTAAATCACAGGTCCAAATGCTACTTCTTTCCCTGTTTATGCATGTGTATTTGTCTATACATTCATACACACAAAATATGTGCATGCATACTTGCATTACTTTCATCCATAGAATGTAAACTCCTTGAGGGAAGGATTGTTTCATTTTTGTCTTCTTATTTTCTGGCATATAGGAGATATTTAATAAGTACTGGTTTATTGACTGAATGAAGTTGCTTAACTTTCAGTATCCCAGGAAACTCTTCAAGAATACAAGTTATGATTGTAATGCAGGGTTGCAGCAGAAGCTTTTTGCTTTTGCAAATTCAACTGTAGGAGCCCTGGAAGTTAGAGGTTTAGAATGTTCACAAAAAACAGTTGGAGCCTGAGGCTATAAATAATGCTGAAGTTCCAACTGAGGGGCTTTTGCCTTTTGGCTTGGGCTTTTTGGCTTTGCCTTGGCCTGTGCCTTTGTCTTTGGGGCATTTGGACCTACCTGATTTCTCTGGATCTCTCCCTGATCTCTCCATCTACATCCCTGCTATTTCCCCTGAATTTCCCCATTTGGGGCCTGGGAGGAAGGGCGGTTTTGGTGGTTGGACATCATGGGTTTAATTTCTGTAGGCAAGTAGGACATCCTAATTCAAGCCACCCCTTATTTAGCGATCTAATAATACCTTTACTTCAGAGCAGTGAAATCTTCCTGAAAAAGACAGCCAGCCTCTCTCAGTCTGACCCTCTCCTGTGACCCTTCCCCCATCACCAGCTTTCTCCCTAGCAACAGTTATGTAACCCTGAAACCCTCTTTCCCTCTGCTTATTCCCTGTCATCAATAAATCCCCTTTGTTATCTACATAAAGCCTCTGGTGAATCATTGTATTGAATATTAAAGCAAAGGCTGAAGAGGGAAGAGATTACTTTCGTTTTATTACTTGAGGGAAACCTAGGCATCCATCTTGGGCAGGAATTATCCAGCCGAGACTTCCTGGAGACATCAGTTTCACTGGCAAGGAGGAGCCTCTTGACTCCTTCCTCGAGGGACTTTAGAAATTAACAAGAGAAGACCCTCCAGACAGATCTAAACATTTCTGACTGGCTCAATTCCTTTGGTATCATAGAGATACCTTCCCTGCCTGAAGGATCCAGTCTATTTCCCCCAGGATCCTCTGACTCTAGCCTCTGTGATTAGCCTGTTTGACAAGCCCTCCTATATACTCCCACTCATTCCCTTATCTTCCCATATACTGTCCACTCATCCCCTAACTCAGCCATCCCCTTCATTCCTCCTCCTATCACCTATCTCCCTTTATTCTTCCCCATACCAAGATTGCCTACTTCTTCATAACATAGTAAAATTGCTTCTCAGTATTGGTGAAAGGATTTCCTACTCTAGGAGTACCCTACTGAAGCAATTGTAGTGTTTCTTTATATAGTTATTTAATCATAATACTGAGTGATAAAAATATTTATAAATTAAACTAGAAGTCATCTGCTCCCTATTATTTCCTTCCTTTGAGCAAACAAGCTCCAAATTTTGAAGCATGATTCTACCTTTTAGCAGCTTCCATATGGAACTAGTAATGTGTCCTTTGGGAAACTGTCCAACCATGACAAACCTTTCTAGAGAGTCAATGCCCAGAAACTCAGGGCTATTCTCTTGACCTCCTTCTAAAGGTAATGTGGCTTGGGTAAATAGGGTATCATCAAATAATATAAAGGAAGCTGTAAGAACCTAGAGAATATTTCTGTACATAGTAACAGGAATACTCTTTTAAGAATAATTGAATATGCACCTCCAAAGAAAGAACTGATAAATAGAAACATATAATATATGTATATGTAATTTATTTAATGTGTTTTATTGTTGTATTATTAATTTATTATATATTAATATAATGTCAAGTGATGCCTTCTCTAGTGTGGGGAGAGGATGGAGAGAAGAAGGGAGGTACTGGGAACTTTAATGTAACATATTAATTATTTTATAAAAATAAATGAAACAATCCTTCTTTATGGGGCCAATGACTTGGAGTTCATGAACAGGTTTCAAAGGGTCCATGAAAAGAAAAATTCTATCCTTATTTTCATTAATCTCTAACTGAAACTTAGCATTATCCTAAATTATAAAAAAAAATATTGTGATAAAGGGTGCATAGGCTTTCCCAGATGTCCAAAGGCATTCATAATACAGAAAAGGCTAAGAACTTCTCATCTTAGATGATCTTTAAGGTTCCTTCCAGCTCCATAATCCATAGAATCCTTGGAAAGTTAAGAGATAGATTCTAGATTATTCTGAGGCACGAAAAGTACAAAGGGGATGATAGGCAATCAATGATATCTTAACTTAATTTAATTCACTACATATTTTTAACAATACAAAAATGAAACATGGCCAGGAAATAACACTAATGTAGCCATAAGTCAAGGATGTAAATGAGTGGAATATCAGCATTCAGCAGTCATGAACAAATGTCCCTTCCTCCCACTTCCCCACAACTATGAAAGCATAAAGGAGTTGCCATCTTTGTATTGGCATTCTCGGCCTATCCCTGGAATAGCTGAGGGTGATCAGGAAGAGCTGAAGTGTCAAACAAGACAGATTTGGGGTAGGGGGGAAGAAAAAAGGGAAGACAATGAACAAGATGAGGGGCAAAAAAACCAAAACAGATAAAAGCTGAGAATCAGCACTCCTCAGTGAAATGTGCCCTGGCATGGCTTCCTGTCCTAAGCTGTAGTAAAATAGAAGCATAGATTTAGTTTTTGAAGAACCCTTAGAGACATTAGGCCTTTAGTTTAAGACTTTTATTTTGAAAATGGAAAAAAAGGGGGGCAGCTGTGTAACTCAGTTGATTGAGAGCCAGGCCTAGAGATGGGAGGTCCTAGGTTCAAATCTGACCTCAGATACTTCCTAGCTGTGCGACCCTGGGCAAGTAACTTGACCCCCATTGGCTACCCTTACCACTCTTCTGCCTTGGGGTATTGACTCCAAGATGGAAAGTAAGGTTTTAAAAAAATGGAAAAAAATAGAATCATGAGAAATAAAGAGACTTGCTTAAGGTCACAAAAGTAGTAACAGAATTAAGATTTAGGCCCATTTACTTAGACTTTAAATCCAACTCCCTTTTCCATTATATCACAATATGTCTCCTAGATGGCATATAATCCTCCAGTTTTCTCTTACTTCTTAAAGGAATTACCTTGACAAGGATTCAAGATTGGACACCAGATGATAACTAATTTTTATCACACTGTTTTCCAATTTTCCCAGCAGTTTTTGTAAATGGTGAGTTCTTATTCCAAAAGCTAGGTTCTTTAGATTTTTCCAACACTAAATTGTTAAGATAATTTACTCCTAATCTATTTCATTGATTCACATTTCTTAGCCATTAGCTTTATTTTTTTTTGGTAAAAATGTTCACTTTGCGATTTTTGGCAAGCTTCAGAGCATGTATCAATCTGACTAATTCTGTTCCTTGAGCACTCATGGTGGATGGTAATGATGAGTACCAAAGGGTCTCAGAGGCTGTCACTACAGCTGCTCTGGTATATCTCTGATTGTCCACTATGTATGACGACCCATCTGTGAATAATATCAAATCAGGGTTTTTTATGGGCTTATTGGATAAATCTGCCCTTGTTTTATGCATGATGTTAAGAGTATCTTCACAGATGTGTATACTTTTTCCCTCCAGAGGTAAATCTGGGATTTAAGTTTCTGCACCTGTGAAAAGTTATGTTCTCATTAGCCAACAAGATTGCTTGGTATTGTGATAGTCTTTGGGAGGTGAACGCTTGTAGTGTGGTGTTTCTTAAAGTAGATTACACCTGGTGGGGGGAAAATACTTTCAGTTTGCCCCCAATACCAAGGATGATGCTTTTCTAATCATGATAGCTATAGCAGCAATAGTTCTTAAACAGTGTGGCATACCACAGATTACTGAATCTAATTTCGAGCTATAATAGGCAACTGGTCTTAGGCTATTCCTGAATTATTGAGTGAGAACACTAGAGGTTATTCCTTTATCCTCGTGAATGTAAAGGAGGAATGGGGAATGGTTTATCATGATCAGGGATACCTATGGCTGGAGCTGATAGAGTGAGTGATTTTAATTTCTCTATAGCATGTACATGGTCTTTTGATAGTATTAATGTTTCTGGAACTTCCTTCCTGGTTAGCTCTGTTGTGAGGAAGATTAGATTAGCTAGTGATTAAGAATTATGTTGTACATAGCAGGAAGGAGCTGGAGCTGGGAATTCCAGGTTGGAATGAAGGAGCAGGAAGAAGTGACTTGGCTCTGAGAAGGGACTCCATTGGGAGTTAACACAAACTGTGGTTAGCCCTGGGAGCACTCAGAGTAAAAGGACATCCTGTATCCTGATTTTCCCCTGGGATCCTGTGTGGTGTGCATCTAGCAAAGAGGACAAGATCTACAGTGCCAAAGGAAGAAGGAGAAATTTGAGATCTGGTGGAGAGTGTTTCAAGCACTCCCTCACTACTTGGTACCTGAGATCACTTTGACTCTTGGCATCCAGAGATCATCAGTGGATTGCAGTGAGAATCCCAAAGCCACAAAGCCCTTAGCTATACTCAAGC
The DNA here is from genome assembly GCF_016433145.1 of Gracilinanus agilis. Taxonomy (NCBI): domain Eukaryota; kingdom Metazoa; phylum Chordata; class Mammalia; order Didelphimorphia; family Didelphidae; genus Gracilinanus; species Gracilinanus agilis. The sequence continues at coordinate 184,243,901 of NC_058131.1, read as the reverse complement.
CTGGTTGGTTCCAGGTCTGAAGCAGTCACCCAGTGACTCCATTTACAGCTCCTTGGGCCCTGTTAGTTTAGATAACTAAGTTAGTGTAGTAATAAGTCCTTCCCTTTCCCTGCGGGTTTTTGCCATTAAGGGTTTAGGTTTTAGAGTAGACATTCCTATCCCTCCTTTTAATTGTTCATTATTAAACCAGTTATATCTTGTTACCTTGCCTGTGGGACTCAAAGCCTCTGGCTCAGGAAGGCAGTTGTTCAACGGTCCCTTTTGACAGTTAGGAGCTGCTTGGCTGGTCAAGTCTTCAATGTCCAGGTCTAGTCTCTCATAAATCCCAGAGTGTGTTCCCACAAACCACTTGGTTTATAATATCCCTGGTAACCCCATTATCTTACTTATATTTCTCACAGTTCTATCAGGGGTTTTGTGATGAGAACATAACCTGGAATCCAGTTTCTACAGAAGCTCTTTATTCCTATAATTGCCCTGAGCTGCTTCTTGGTCTTAGGTAAACTCAAATTCTGTATATCTTGTGTTTTCTTTTGGGAAATTCTTCTGGGGCCTTTTTCTAGGATGAATCCTAAATAATTTACTTTTTTCATCATGAATTGAAGTTTTGTTCTGGAAGTTTTATGGCCCCTTTTGCCTAGCTCTCTGATTAAGAGTATGCTATCTTTATAACAGACTTCAGCAGATGGTGACATTAGCAGGATGTCATCAACATAATGTACCATTTTGCTGTTTTGGAAAGTGATCAGCTGAAGGTCTCTCTGTAGGATTTGACAGAAGACCTAAGTTGAATCTGAAAAACTCTGGGGAAAACGGGTCCATTGGATGGATTTGCCTTCCCATGTGAAAGAACAGCTTCTGGCTGTCTCTGCATAGGGGAACAGAGCTCAGGTACAGAACAGTAAAACAAGCAGATTTAGGTAGTATTGCTGCTATGATTTGTGATGAACTTGGTACCACTGCATAGGTCTTTTGCACATGGTTGTTTATTGCTCTGAGGTCTTGTACTAAACACCATTGAGTCTTCCCATCAGGAGATAATTTGGCTTTCTTTACAGGCATGCTTGGTGTGTTATATTGTAAAAAGCCATATTTTAATATACCCTGCTTCAATAAACTCTCTGTGATGTGTTTCACTCCCTCTATCGCCTCTTGGCTAAGTCTGAATTGAGGAATTCTTAGAGGTAAACCATTTTTTACCTCTATTTTTACTGGTTCCACTGATAATATCCTGCCCACCTCATTAGAATTTTTAGCCCACATGTAATCAGGAATATCGTCAGTGTAATGGAGGATTAGAGGGATATTAGCTATTATTATTATTATTTGTGGGTTTACACTGGGGTGAGAAAGACAGGAATGTCAGAAAGGGGCCCACAAGTAGGGAGACTAAAGTTTAACAGCAAAGGGGTGTCTGTTACTGAATTGGCTGTTAGATCCAACTGCCACTCTGAAGCACCAAGACTAGGCCTATGGTAATCAGCAAAGTAAAGGCAGGAGTTTATAAGTTAAGGCAACACATTTAATCAAGGACAAACTAAGATTAAGGATGGGAATAGGGTTTACTACACTTAAAAGCTAAGGGCAAACCACAGGGGCAGGGGAAGGACTTGACTACACTAAACTAAGACCTAAGCCAGGCAGGCCCCAGAGAATAACAGTACTGGAGAGGGAATCCTCACAGTAGAGTCCAGAGATGTTTTCAGGATACCAGGAACAAACTCCTCCAGAACTGATGGTCCAAAGCAGCCCAGTAGGGAGAGGAGCCTGCAAGCTGTCCACCAGATCGCAGATCACTCCCTACCCAGTGCTGTTGTACAGGATAGATGTCCTCTGCTTCCAACCTTCACCACACTCCAGGAACCCAGGGAATCAGGGTGCAACTCCACAAGCTCTGAGGTCTCCCAGGAAATCAGTCACTGCTTGTAACTCCCACCATGGAGTCCTTCCCAGAGAGTGTAAGCAACTTCTTGCTTACCCATTCCATGTGGAATTCTCCAGCCCTTCCTGGTAGGTCCACATTAACTATATATAAACTAATACCTAAATAATCCTCACAACAGTTACCCCCCTTTGCACAAAGCCAAAATTAACAAAATTTTGGTATTTGTGCACTACAAACTAAACTAAGTTTCTAACCCAAAATAACAAACAACCTACACTAACTCTATTCTATCTAACACTATCCTACTCTATCCTAAACTAAGAATTTCAACAAGGAAAGGTAAAGGGATAAATACATTGAACAGTTATAAAGCTCAAAGCACAAAGCAACAAGTAACAATGCAAAATTTCCAACAAAATCAACAGCAAATATGAAGTATCAACACAAAAGTCAAAACGAACATCAAATACAACTCCTCTTCTAATACAGAAATATCCTACCAACTAATAAATGCAAACATTTTGAAAAATACATTTTAACCCAATATTGCATAAGTCTTTACATCAAAATTAAAATAAAACATTAAACTCCCTTATGCAAATTACATTTAAATGTTTGCAACTCAATTATATCCAAGTATTCACAGAATTTACATTTATACACATATATACATATGATATATGCACACAATATATACATAATATATACATGTATGATATACATATATACCTACATGTACATATAACATAATTATCAAATAAACACATGTACACCCTTTACATACATACAATAGTTAGACTATAATACAATACCCAATATACACATACTATTTATACAACTATTTACAATATTTGTGATATGTGATCTGTAGGATATTATATGTTCTTCATGTAACACAGTTTTGTTATGTTTGTTGTATCTGCACTGTAATGTACATTAGTACCTTATCTTATCCTCTAACCTAATCTAATACTACTCCTAAACTATTCTAAACTACCCCTCCGATGTTAGTAAACTAGTCTAGCTACATCTACCTAAACAACTAGCTAATCTTTCTTACTAACTAAATATCCTGTGTTAGTACTTACTTATCCTATAGCCAATTCTAATTTTGTTAGAATTATACATTGTTTCATTCCATAAGGAACACAATGTATCCTAACATATTTGTATTGTATGCATCTGATTTGTTATGTTGTTTCTTTGCTATATTATGTTGCAACATGTTACTGATAGATGCATACTGATGGATACCAAAACTCCAGATCTCCTGCAGATCTCCTTTCTCCTTATGATGTTCCATTCCTCAAGGAAATCTTCCCTTCTCTCCTTTTCTCCTCTCTCCTCTTCTCCATTGAAGTTCTTGATAGTTTTATGTGCAATGTTAGATATATATGAGTACGTAGTGATACTATTTATATTACCCAAAATACTCCCAAACCATTTAATCCAAATTGTCCATGATTAATCCTCTTCTTTAAGAAAATCCTTGAAAATTAAGTTCTATCAGTTCAATTCATAAGTTCATCAGTCTTAATACAAAGTCTATAAGTCCTGAATCCTGAATATTCTTCATCCATGTCCTCTTCCACTGGAATGGTCCTCTCCTTACTGAACTTTCTGACTGCAGACTCTCATTGACTGAAGATCTCAAATTACACAATCTCTTCTTCTTCTTCTTCTTCTTCTTCTTCTTCTTCTTCTTCTTCTTCTTCTTCTTCTTCTTCTTCTCCTCCTTCTCCTTCATTATTAATAATCTCTACATTTCATTATCTATTCGATGTGCTAATGCAATGTGAGGACAATAATACCATGAATCTCTATCTAAAACTTTTACAGAAAATGGTGAAAATAATACAACTGTATAAGGATCTACCCAATTTTGTTCTGTTGCCGATGTTTTGGCAAAATTTTTCACATAGACCATATCACCTGGTTGAAAATTATGAAGAGAATAATCCAATGGACCAGATTGAATTAATACTCCCTTATCTTGTAATTCTCTTAGCCTCTGCTGTAAAGCACTTAAACATGAAACAATTTGGCAATCACCTCCTAAGAGTGATACATAAACAGCCTTGCAAGTTTTTGCTTGCAGTGGAGCATGTCCAAAGAGCATCTCATATGATGATATATGTGGATCCGCTCTTGGTCTCATACATAGGTAAAACAAAGCTATGGGAAGAATATCTGGCCATTTGAGATGAGTTTTGGCACAGAGTTTCCCAACAATAGTCTTGAGTTCCCTATTCATACACTCCACCTAACCTGAACTCTGTAGGTGATAAGGAATATGATATTTAGGTGTTATTCCTAGATTCTCATAGACTCTTCTAAGGATATCCTGAGTTAAATGAGATCCCTTATCCAAATCTATGGTTAAAGGTACACCAAATCTATGCACAATTTCCTTGAGTAACACTTTCACCAAAAAACTAGCTGTGTTGGTATTTGATCGAAAAGCTTCAGACCATTTAGTTAGTCTATCAACTATCACAAGACAATACTTGTATCTTCCAGCTTTAGGCATACAGATATAATCAATCTGTAAACTCTCAAATGGACAATATGCTAAAGGCCTACCACCCAAACCTTTCTTTCTGAATGCACTTTGATTGAACTTTTGGCAGACTGAACAACTATTACAGATCTTATTTGCAACAGTACTTCCTGGAGCAACTCATTGTTGCTTGATGGAATCCATAACAGCTTGTGTACCAAAATGACCTTTTGTGTGGATGGCTTGATACAAATAAGTATATAAATCATTTGGTAACAGTGGTCTTCCTGTTTCACTAATCCATATCCCATGTTCTTTCCTAGCTCCAAAATTATCCTTCCATTTCTCAACATCTAAGTCTACATAAGCTTTCTCTAGATCATCAGAATCAATAGATGTTAAATTAATTTCATAAATTGGAGCATTCTGGGCTGCATACTTTGCAGTGATATCAGCTCTGTGATTCCCTTTAGAGACTGAATTGCTGCCACAAGTATGACTCCAACAATGAATTACCGCCAGCTGTTTTGGCTTTTGGATTGCTTCTAACAACTCAGTTATTATTCCTGCATGAGCTATTGGTTTTCCCAATGCAGTAATAAAACCTCATTGTTTCCAGATAGTTCTTGTTGCATGGCAAACAGAAAATGCATGCCGAGAGTCCATGTAAATATTTACACTTTTACCTTCAGCTAGAAGACAGGCTTGCTTCAATGAAACTAATTCTGCACCCTGAGCACTAAGATTACTAGGTAATTAGCCATACCACAGTGTCTCAAATTCTGTGACAACGGCAGCACCATTACATCTTATTCCATTACATAAATATGATGATCCATCTGTGAATAACACCCAGTCTGGATTTTTGAGTGGAGTGTCTTTTAAATCCATTCTAGGCATATCCACTAGATCTACTACCTCAACACATTCATGCAATGGCTCACCGTTCTTTGGTAAATCAGGAAGAAGAGTAGATAGATTCAGTATGCTACATCTCTTCAACTAGATGTTCTCACTACCTAAGAGAATAATTTCATACTTATATATTCGTTGTCTGAATATGCTTGAGTATGAAACTTTCTCATTAGTGCTTCTATCTGATGTGAACAATAGACCATTAAAAGACATCCCAGAAGTAGATCAGCTGACTTCTGGACTAACACAACTGCTGCTGCTACCCCCCTTAGACAGGGTACTATCTCTGCAGCTATGGAATTTAATTGACAGCTGTAATATCCAATTGGACGATAACTTTGTCCTAGAGTCTGTGTCAACACACCAGAAACTATACCCATTGTTTCACTGATAAACAACTAAAAAGGTTTCTCATAATCTGGGATTCCTAACACAGGTGCAGATAGAATGGCTTCTTTCAGCTTATCCAAGGCTAATCAATGTTCAGGCTTTAGTTTCAGAGGTTCTGGTTCTGTATTCCTGGTAAGATCTATCAAACACTTAATGATCTCACTATATCCAGGAATCCATTGTCTATAGAAACCAGTAGTTCCAAGAAGAGCTCCAAGTTGTTTTTTAGTTTTAAGTCAGCTATTCTCTTTTGTGTAATACTTCTGTATGTCAGCTATTCTCTTTTGTGTAATACTTCTGGAACCCTCGGACAACACAAAACCGAGATATTGCACCTGGGGCAAAACAAATTGTAATTTGCCCTGGAGATGTTATGTCTTCCTTTATATAATTCAATCAAAAGAATCCTGCTGTCCCTAAGACACACCTTTGCATTTGAGGATGCCAAAAGAATATCATCCACAAAATGCACCAATTTACTCTCTTTAAATTTAATTGTTTTTAGATCTCGATTTTGAATTTGAGAGGACTGGCTAGGTGAGTCTGTATACCCCTGTGGGAGACGAGTCCATGTCCAATGAGTCTTCTCCTAAGTGAAAGCAAAGATCTTTTGAGAATCTTCATGAATTGGTATTGAGAAAAATGCAGAACGTAAATCTACCACGGGGAAATATCTAGCCTGATTTGGAATGGAAGAAATTATAGCAGCTGGACTTAGAACAACTGGATGTGTCTTGATGACATAATCATTTACCACTCTTAGATCTTGAATAAATCTGTAAACAGGTCGGCCATTTTCATCCAGTTTTGGCTTCTTTATAGGAAAAATTGGTGTATTGTACTCAGAAAAGCATGGTATTATTATCCCTTGTTGGATTAGGGACTCAATAATCAGGTGTATACCATCTATTGCCTTCTTAGTCAAGGGATATTGAGGCACCCAATGAACTGGTCCTTCCTTTGTCCTCACCCTGACTGGAGTAGCTGATTTTAGCAACCCAACATCTGTAGATGATCTTGACCACAAGTCCTTAGGTATATCCTCAGGTATTGGATAGATAGTACCTAAGTCATCCTCTGTACTTCTAGAATCTAAGAAAATCGATGGAAAGGCCTTTAAAGATTCCTCTGGGAGATTCAAAGAAATATCACCAGATTCAGTACATTGGATAGTAGCCCGTAATTTACAGAACAAATCCCTTCCCAAAAGATTCATTAGACATTCTGGAACACACAAAAATGTATGTTCTACCAAAAGGGGTCTTCGGGTTACCATTTTTGGTTGCAATTTAGATACTTTCTGAGTCATACCTGTAGTACCAACAACATCCATTGTTCCAACAGCTCTACAATTTGCAGGAAAGCTTTGCAAAACTGATTTACTCACTCCAGTATCCACAAGAAGGTAGTAAATCTGATCTCCAATAGTCACAGACACGTATGGTTCAGTACTATTAGAAGGTTGGAAAGTTTCCAACACAGGAGCTAAAATATTAACATCAGAGCAAAGTTCAGCCATTTCCTGTCCATCCAAGTGAACATCGTCTTGAATTACAGAATTTTCCCAGGATTTTACATCTTTGGTCCTTTTCACCTCTATTCTGGTATCATTGTTCTTATTTACAATAAAATTATCCTTAATCAAATCACAATTTCTATTATTCTTCTTAATTCCACAATTACTAGAACTTCTAACACCATTTACAACTTTATTTCTCTTTTTCTCACAATTATTTACAACAGTAATCAAATTATTATCAATACCATATAAACCATCATCAATTTTAATCAAATTATTACCACACTAGTTAAATTACTACTACCATGGGGTGAACTACCATTAACATTGGTTAAAGTACTATTTACACCATTACCAAGAGTTAATTCAGCTAATTTAACATTAATACCATTCAAATTATCATTAATTCTCATCAAATTATCATTCACATTGATTAAAATATCACTGATTTCACTTAAATTAACACTGATCAACTCATCACCATTATGAATTAAATCCTTATTATCACCAATTAAATCAATATTAATACCAAGTGCACCATTTCCATTATCCAAAATTACATTATCATTATCTTTAACACATACAATTTCATCAACATTCACCTTAGTCCCATTACCTTGATTAATCACTTCTGAATTTCGGGCACAACTTAATAGTGAAGCTGTCCCTCCATTCAGATTACCATTATTAACATTCCCCTGTACAATATGGCTATATTTTTGCCTGGCTCTGGCCCGTATGTAATCCTGCATCATTGCCAAATTAGGAGCTTGAGCACCTTGACAGCATGTATTCTGGCATTGGAACAAATTTTGCTGGCCATTTCCTTGATTAAAACTATTATTCCAGTTATTTCCCCTGTATCCATAATTATTATTAAATCCATTGTTATTATTGTTGTACCTCTGCCCATATGATCTCCTAAATCTACACTCCCTTGCAAAATGTCCAATTCGGCCACAAACATAGCAGGATTGCTGTCTCTGATTCATTGTGTATGTATTACCTCTGGCCTCATAATTATTGGCATTATTCTTCTTCTCTGCTGCCCTTAACACTGCCACTGCCTTAATTTTATTCATCTCCTTCTCATTGGCTCTAGAATTTGCCTCCCTTAGCTGTTTCCTAAGGCTTTCAATTAGGGTATCCTTCTTGTCATTTCCCCTTTCTTTCTTCTGTGCGAACACATAAGTGGCTTTCTGTTTTAACTCATCCAGGCTCAGAAGTTCCCAATCCGGGTAATTATATGTAAAGAATTTCTTAACCTGGTGAACAGCATTTTTAACAAATATTCTTTTTACATGGTCCATGGTGGTATCCTCTGAGACATTCATTCCCAGATACATCTCAGCAGCCTCAATAATTCGATCAAGGAATGTTGCTGGGGTCTCTTGTGCAGCCTGCCTGATTCTTTCAAATTTAGACCATGAGTTTGGATGCTTTGAGTGTTTCTCCATGATTTTTATTAATGACTTTCTCGCCTGTTTTAACATTCAGTATATTGGAACTGAATTGAGGTCCAGTTCCTCCCAGGCTATATATAAACTAATACCTAAATAATCCTCACAACATCAAGAACCTTATAAATTTTGTCATTTGATTGGTAAATGGGTTCCTCACTACATGGGTCTAAAAATAAGATGGCATGGTGTTTTAGAGATCCCTTGGGTAGGTGTAGATAAATTTGTCCATCCGGTTGACATTGGATGGTGGGAGCCAATTTGCATAAGAGATCTCGTCCCACAAGGTTCAAAGGACACGATTGCATTAATAAAAAGGTGTGTTCGAGAGTTAGGGGGCCAAATTTTACAAATTTAACTTTTAGCTTTGGGACTTGTGCTATCCCAGAAGCTCCTCTTACTCTCAAACTACCCTGATATTGGCATCCTTCAGGTGGCTCATGCAAAATGGAACAAGTCACACCAGTGTCCAGTAGTCCTTCATAGTGTACCCCCACCCCGATTTCTAATGTAACTAGTGGTTCCCCACTGTCATTGGACTTCACTGGTACTAGGGGTAATAAAGAATCCTCAGGTTTGTGTGTACACTTATTATCGATCCAGTATTGCATATGGTCATTTGTAACTAAAGTAGAACTTCCTGTAACACCATTAGCCAAGTTCAGTTCAGAATCAGAATAATAAAAGAAAGCAGGATTAGAGAGTATGCTCTCTCTCTCATCGAGAATTGGAGAGTCATTATCAGTTATGCAAACTTCATGTTGGCTTTTGCTAAGGGCTGCAGAAGTGGAGGTCTGGTTTGATTTACTGTCCATTCTGTTATCTAAAGAACTGTCAAGCGCCAAATCACAAGTTTTTTTTCCTTTGGTTGTGCCATGAATATTTGATAGATAGTTTGTGTTTCCTTCAACACCTCTGGTATTACTACTGACTTAGAAGCTGACTGATGTTCCCTATCTTGCCCCAAAGTTTGTGTGACTGAAGTCAGGTTTGTTTTGTCTTCAATCACTGAACAAGATTCATTGCTGATGTTATTATTAGCAATCTCACTGGCTACTGGGTATGACAACTGTTCCCTTTCCCTTCCCCAAGCTTCAGGTTGGAATTCTTCAGCTAAGGGGTTGAGAAAGGTGGATGTAGAATTTCCTAAACAGTTGCCAGCACCCTGCAACTCAGTGGGTTGCATCTTTAAAGTTAACACTTTGCCAACATCCTGATTTGTTTGCTCTGTAACCTCTTTCTGTGACATTGTGTCTGAAGCAAGTGAATGGGATAGAATTTTTGCATTTAACTCCCCCGAGGTTACTAAATACATTCTTTTCTGACTACATTGCAAATCCTTGCCATAATGTTCTTTATCCAAGTTGCCCCATTGTTTTAAACTTGGAATAAAGAGAGGAGTTTGAGGTTTTAATAACTTTGAACAAGATTGCAAAGCTTTTTGATGCATGCTGTTGCAAGCTGTTGTATGATCCTTATGCTTCTCATCCAATGTTTTTGTGATTAAATGAGAAAACTGATCTCTTATATAGTCATCCTTACTATTGCCATATATTTCTTTGCGCGTCTGCATTATTTCCTCCCATTGTTGATTATCTACCATAGACATATTCTTGATATTCTGCTTGAGACACCTTTTCAGTTTTGCCCAATTTTTCAAATTTATTTTTATCATTCAGACTACACATTCTCACACCCAAATTGTAATGATTAGACTTTTTAAATTAGGAACCTCAATTCATAATGACTTTGGCTTCGTTCCCATCTATATGTACCTTTCCATTTCTTCTAGAAATGGGGATTGGCTAAATTTCTTATATGCATGGCTACAGCACAAACCATCATGTTTGATTTCCTAACTTCTCTTTGTATCATTATTGTTTTTGGACCATTTTGAATTGTAATAGATCCTTCTCATACCTCTGTCTCTTTGATTATAATTGTCATTTTTGGAAAAATCAATTTGTTGTCTATAGCTACAAAATCTTAAGATATGGTCTATCTTCCTACAAAGGTAACAACGAAGGGAAGATGATTTTGGTCTTTGGGTGTTAATTGTAGGTTGACTGTATTGATTTTGGCTCCTACTAGTTTGGAGGGCAAAATTTTTTACCTCTTCCAATTCTTTTTCTCTTTTGGTTTGTTACAATTGCCTTCTCAAATCTGCTATGATTTCATCCTTGCCTGATTCAGTTTGTCTTGCTATCCTTGCTTCCTTTTGCTTTGAATCATAGATATAGGAAGCATACTGTCTTACATACTCCATTGGCAGTGATTCCCACTGTGGACAATTTTGCTTAAAGTAATTTTGTATTGGGATTGAGTTCCCTTTACAAATTGCCTACGGATATGATCTATGGTTTCTTGGGCATGAGTATCACATAATTCTAGGATTGTTTCTGCTGCAATTACTCTATCTAGGAAACTGCTAGCATGTTCCTCTTCTCCCTGTCTTAATTTTTCAAATTTTCTCCAAGAATTTGGTCTTTTAGCATGAATTCGCATGGCTTCTAATAAATTTGTCCTACATTGAATCAGGTACCTAAGATTTGCATGTTAGGTAAAATCTAAGTCTTGGTGGACTAATGGCCAGGTTGTTAAATTTGGGTTTGTCCTTGTTTTGTTTAGGAATTTTTCCTTTTCTGAGGAAGAGTAAAATTCCCCTAAAAGAAATTCCATTTCATCAAAACTGGGATTAAATAGTGTGAACACCCTCTTTAATTCTTTTATGCTTTTTAATGATTTTTCAAAAATTTTGGGAAACGCCTCTTCAGCACCTCCTTGTCATATGGGGTGAATGATTTGTATGTTTTTACATGTACCACCCCTTCCCCAGGCTGCACGATACAAATATAACAATTTTGGCCAGCCAGCCTAGGATTTTTATATCAGAACCTGGTTGAGAAATGATCAATATGGCCAGCTTCATCAATAGGGTCATTGTTACACTGGGGTGCTCTGGGGAGCTGGTATATGGGATTTGACAGGCTTATGCCACCTTTTGGCTAATAACAATTCCCCAATTTTTTAAACAAGTTATAGAAATATACAATACATACATGTGACTGATATCAGTGGGTGATGCCTTGGCATATGTGCCATCAGGGATAGCCATGACTGCAAATTTTGTGGGGCCCTGATGATATTGAGAAAGGTGTTGGCATTTACTTTTGGGAGAACAGAAATAACAAACCTGGTTTTAGAGCAATTGGTGGAACACATGAAGACCTTAATTGAAATAAACAAGCAGATCAGGGAAGGAAAGGACCTAGATGCAAAAACAATCATGCAGCTAGAGATTATTGAGAATGCAGTCACAATAAAAAAGGGGGAGTGATATTAAACAATAAGCTAAAGATGAGAACACAGAAGAACAACAGGTTGAAAGGGCTGATGCGGCTCCTGTAACTATCCTTCCAATTACCAATAGGACAGTGGTACAACCTGATGCAGGCATTATACATGTGAAAGGCTACTAATCTTTTTCAGGGGGTTTTTTGGAGATCTTGAAAAGGAGGTTCCCCTAGTTCTATATAAATCCACATAAATCAATAAAGGAATACAAATGGGCTGTGAGACTTTAGAGTCCAACATTTGAGGACGTGGAATTGCTCTTTTCTGAATTATACACCCCTAGTGAGAAGGCAAAGTTTATAGCCGAGGCAAGAAGCAACCCCAATCTTGCCTCGTGGCCAGAACAACATCAGGACTTAGAGCTATCCTCATATGCAGACATGGCTTATCTTAAAAGGTGCAGGGAGGATTTAGCAGAAGCAATGAGGCTCCATGCAAGAAGATCAAATGCATGGGGATCCTTTGAAAAATTAAGGTGGGGGAGGAAGAACACCCAAGTCTTTACCTGTACAGGCTCTTAGAGGTAGGTGAAACTATCCTAGGTTTCAGGGACATGACAGCTGAGGATAACATCCAGCATGTCAGGAGACAATTTGTAAAGGGCAGTGTGAACCACATCCAGGCTTATTTCAAGTTGCATTGCCCACAATGGGAGACCATGCCCATTGAAGAGCTAAGAAAGACTGCTACGTACGTCAATGAGTCTAGGGATATATAGGGCCAGCTAGATATAAAGTCTGCCACTCCCTCCTGGGGGGGAGGGGCAGTTTCTACCTAACAGTTCAGGGCTTCCCAGTTATTATCAAAATCCTTGATACCCCTTTCCTGCCCTCCATTCCTTCTTTTATCAATATAAACTTCATCTTTTAGTAGTTGTGCTTGACTATTATTTAGGGCATACTCACAGCTTCCATAAAGCTTGGATCCTTTCAGTTGCTAGCTAAAGAAGTCTGATCCTTCTCAGTTCTTGATAACAAGATATCTAGCTTCTCTTTTGCCCTCAATCGAACCTGTGGGGAATATATGAAAAAATGAACTTCATTTAATCTCAAATGAAGTTCACTTTGCTGAGCCTTGCCAGAAGACATCGCCCTGCTTCCATTGTCAACTGAAATCCAACTGTTTGGTGGGAGGGTTTTGAAAGCAAGGAGTACCTACATATACCGTCATATCATGCACAAAGAATGATAGTTTAGTTTCTTCATTGTCTACTTTAACTCTGATTTTTTCTTTCATTGCTAAAACAAATATTTCTAATACAATATTAAATAGTAGAGGTAATAATGAGCATCCTTGATCATTTCTGATCTCATTAGGAAGGCTTCTAACTTATCTCCATTGCAGATGACACTTCCTGATGATTTTAGATAGATACCACTTATTATTTTAAGGAAAGGCCATTTTAATTCTATGCTTTCTGGTGCTTTTAATTGGAATAGGTGTTGTATTTCATAAAAAAATTTTCTCTGCATCTATTGAGATTATCATGTGATTTCTGTTAGTTTGGTTAGTGATATGATAAATTATACTGATAGTTTTTCTAATATTAAAGTAGTCTTGCATTCCTGGCATATATTTTACCTAGTCATAGTGAATCATTTTTGTGATATATTGCTCTAGTCTATTTGCTAGTATTTTATTTAAGATTTTTGCATCCATATTCATTAAGGGAATTGGTCTATAATTGGCAATGTATTATTGGTGTTTATTTAGTAAAATACAATTCCATTAATGCATATAATGCCTTATAAAAATTTAGGTTTCCTGAATGGTTTAAAAGGATTAATTTAACTTACTTTATTCCTTATCCAAAACATTCATTTAGTACACAACCTTTTTTGTACCTGATAAGCCATCTGTAATGCATTAATGGCAAATATCAATACCTTAAAAATTAGAATTGGGCAAATAAAAGCTAATTATTCCATGAGAAATTAAGAAACAATAAAAAATAGGATGTGAAATATCACACTGTATATAAAGATAAGTTAAAAATGGGTACATGATTTGGAAATAACAGTTGTTATCATAAGCAAATTGGGAAACATGGAAGATTTTACCTAACAAATCTATGGAAATTGGAAAAATACCATTATACTAAGTTTCTCTTTATTAAAAAAGGGCCTACTTTCTCAAATATAAAGAGAAATGAGTCAAATTTATAAGAATACAGTTATTCCCCAACTGATAATAGGTCAAAGATTATGACCTGTGTTGTGTGGAGATGCAAAGCATGGAATCCCTGCAAAGGTACAGGGATAGCCTCACCCAAAATTCCAGGGGACCCCTCTAGGGAACTTTGGGTGAGGGGGCAGTTGAGAAGGTTGGAGACAGTTAATTTGTGGGAGTGGATGTGAGCAGACACTCTGCTTGCTACTCCTGACTTGGGGTTTCTCCTGAGGTGGCCATTGTAGCATAAGCCAGTGGTTTCTACTCATAGGGTTAGCCTGTTTGTTATTACTATTCTTCATTAATATCATTATATAATTACTTAGTGATTAGAGAGTAAGGATATTTATCAATAGCAAGAGAGCCAGTTTTAGTTAAGTGCTTCATCCCCTCCAGTGAGGAGGGGGGAAGGGCGGCATCAATTTAACAGTTCAGGGTCACCTTTCCTTTATTCAAATACCTTCATTAACTTCTCTAGTTTTCCTTGTTATTACTTAATATAACCTTTATCTTCAAATCTGGGCCTGATAATTATTTGGGAAAGATACTCACAACTCAGTCTGTACATTTAGTTTGAATCCTGTTGGCTGCCAGTTTAAGAAGATCTCCTCTGTCCTCAACTGTTAGATAACTAGCTTCTGTATCTCCTCTAACTGACCTGAGAGGAATATAAATTAAAGAAAAGGAATATTATTGGGGTTTCAGCCATAACTGAAACTTACCAGAAGAATCTTATTCCTGTCTTCATTATCACCTGAAGCAGAAGCAGTTAGAGGGGGAGGGGTTTGAGAGCCAGGAGTGTTTAGGCCCCTCCTTTCCTCACTGAAGCCTGTCAATCTCTGGCTCTTGACTTAAAGCTCTATTTGGCCCTGACACATTTATCTGCTTCTCCAAACTATCTGTTATTATCATCATAACACCTGGCAGTCTTCAGAAGAAGAAATCAAAGCTACATGTAATAATATTTAAAAAGTTATAATTCACTATGGATTAGAAAAATGCAAATGAAAACATCTCTGAATCACCACCTCAAACCTAGGGAATGGCTAATCAAATGGTGGTAGTTGTAATGAAATATTCCTAAACTCTAAGAAGTAATTAGCAAGTCAGTTTCAGAAAAACCTGACAAAACATTATAAACTGATATAAAGTGATGTGAGCAAAGTAAGGAGATCATTATGCACAATAACAGCAATATATGTTGGTCAGCTTTAAGTGACAACTATTCTAAGCAATAAAATGATAACAAGACAATTCTGAAGGACTCATGATGAAAATTGTTATCCACCTCCAGAGAAAGAACTGATGCAATGTGAATACAGATTTAAGAATATTTGACTTACTTTCTTGTTTGTTTGTTTTTGTCTTGTTTTGGTGTTTTGGTTTGCTTTTGTTTTGTTTTTTGGTTTGTGTTCTCTTTTGCAATATGTCTATTAAGTATATATATTTATATATATACATATATATATATATTGCATGACTACACATAAATAAGTTATTTCAAAGTGCTTGCCTTCTTAAGGAGAATTATGAGGAAGGAGAGAGAGAAATTGGAAGGCAAATTTTATTTTAAAAAGATGTTTAAATAGTTTTTACATGTATTGAGAAAAAATAAAAACATTTTTAAAAGAATGATTCTTAAAGCTGTTGGACATTGCTCAGAAGTTTCTGTCTCTTCCCCATTTCATACATTAGTTAGGCTTTGTTCACAGAATGTTGAAACCCCTTTAAAAGAATAACATTTTTGCCTATAATAAAATACATGGGAATATTAAAGGAGTCAGTTATAATGAACTGATATAAAGCTATAATTTTACCCATTCAAGGACACAGCCTCCCTGAAATCAACCCATGGACTCCAGATTAGGTACCTACCTTTGACATAAATAGTCTTCCTCTGACAACCAAGCCCAACTTTCCCCCATTTGATCAGAGTACATCTGGAACATTCTGTCTAGTTCCAGGAACCATATTTAGGAAGTATGTTGGCAAAGTAGTATACACATAGATGGAGTGCAGTAATAAATGAGAGGTATTGGTAAGCTGTGTTCTATAAGGGCTAGTTAAAGAAATTGGATATCAATTCTCCCTAAATTAATATACTTATTTAGTGCCACACCAATCAAACTGCCAAAAAGTATACTATAGAACTAGAAAAATAATAACAAAATTCACCTGGAAGGACAAAAAGATCAAGAATATCAGGAGAATTAATGAGAAAAAATTCAAAGGAGGATGACCTATAGCAGTACCATATCTCCAACTGCACTATAAAGCAGCAATCATCAAAACAATCTGGTACTGGGTAAGAAATAGAAGGGAAGATCAATGGAATGCATTGGCAGTAAATGACCTTAGCAATGTAGTGTTGGATAAAACCAGAGATCCCAGCTTTAGAGATAAGAACTCATTATTTTACAAAAATTGATAGGAAAATTGTTAAACAGTATGGCAAAAATTAGCTATTGACCAATAACTCACACCTTATACCAAGATAAGGTCAAAATGAGTATATGATTTAGACATAAAGAGTTATCCTATAGGTAAATTAAGAGAACATAATATAGTTTACTTGGCATATCTGTGGAGAGTAAGAGATCAAGAATATTACAACATATAAAAAGTATAATTGTGACAATATTAAGAAATTTTTGTATAGACACAACCAATGTAACCAGTATTAGAAGGGAAACAACAAACTGGGGAAAAATATTTTTAACAGATTTCTCTCTCATTTCTCAAATATATAGAGAACTAAATCACATTTATAAGACGCCAAGGCATTTACCAATTGATAAATGGTCAAAGAATATTAGTAAACAGTTTTCAGATAAAGAAATATAAGGTATCAATAACCACAGGGAAAAATGTTCTAAATCAGTCTTGATGAGAGAAATGCAAATTAAAATAACATGGAGGTAAAATCTCATGCCTATCAGATTGGTCAATGTGACAGTAAAGAGAAGTGATGAAAGTTGGAGGGGATGTGGCAAATTTGGATATTAGTTCTTTGCTGGTGGAGTTGTAAATTGATCTAGCCAGTCTGGAAGGCATTTTGGAACTAGGTCCAAAGGACTATAAACAATGCATACCCTTTGATTCAATAATATCATTATGAGGTCTGTTTCCCCAAAGAGATCACAAAAATGAGAAAGTACATGCTTGTACAAAAATATTTAAAGAAGCTCTTTCTGTGGTACCAAAGAAGTAGAGATTAAAAGGATGTCCATCAACTGGGGGATGGCTGAACAAATTGTGATATATGGTGGTGATGGAAAAGTATTGTGCTGTAAGAAATGATAAGCAGGATGATTTTAGAAAGAGCTGGAAAGACCTAAATGAACTGATACAAGTAGAAATAAGCAGAACTGGGAAAACAATGTACCCAGTGACTGCAATAGTGTGGAATGATCAACTCTGATAGACTTAGTTACCATCAACAATACAATAATTCAGGGTAATTCTGAGGGACTTAAGACAAAGAATGCCATCCACCTCCAGAAAAGGAACAGTTGGAGTTGGAATGGAGATAAAAGCATACAATTTTTCACTTTGCTTTATTTGGGGTTTTATTTTAGAGTTTCGGTTTTAATGAAAAATATGGAGATATGTTTTGCATGATCATATATATATGACTCAGATCAAACTGC